>NC_137504.1:105000-355000 GCF_041902795.1 Electrophorus electricus
ACACGTGAACATAGCTCACCAACTCTCACAAAAAAAGGATAAAAGGTAAGACATGAGATCACCTGGCATATCATTAAAAAACTCATCTTTTCAGACATTGCTTGTTCAAAGAGTTTTCACCGTCAGCTTTGCATGAAGGTGATTTCTATTCATTATGACTTGCTGTGCTTTGATACCCGTCATTTAGCCTGTCAGGTGTGATAACATGGAGCATTTTAAGAAGCCTCTGCACACTGTCAGACAGGTAGCAGCAGGTCAGTTTCAGACGCTCAAAGTAATGGCATTCCCTGGCTTGGATGGCTCATTTTAATTTGTTGACTCATCTCCATCAGGCATTTATGTACATGGAACTTGGGAACGCGCAGACAGGGCTAAGCTGCACAACCATCTGATTGCCTTACCTTACTGATCAGCAGTGCGCATGTTGACATGTGTCACTGGGGTTTGTTGGAGAATTGGAATAAATCCCTGACATGTGAGTTCTGTTCTACTCATGTCTTCCTCCCACTGGCTACAGGTAATTACCTTTAGGTTTAATCATTTGCAGACACCAAAATGGGGAACCTCCAGGGTCTGGTTTTATCTGTGGTCCTGACCCTTTTGATCTATGCTACAGATTAACTGAGCACAGAGATTGCATGGAGGGAATGGGGGTTCTGGAAGACTTCGTCCTAACCTCCAGGCTCCTTGTGGTCCAGTAAAAGTGCACAGGGATAAACAATATACTACACAGGAGTGAGGTTTTACCAGACCTACTGTGTTATTCTTGAAGACATTGACATCACACAGCTATTTTATTCAGTACAGAATGTGGTTCGCTGCAAGAGCTGTGAACAGTCAGGTACAAACAGCTGTTTGACTGTAGAATTCTGTTTGGATCTCCATAATTTAGTTTGAGACCTTTTATTCAGGTCTGGAAAACCCTGGTTTGCAATCAAATTAAACACATTAATTGAAAATTGTTCTATTTACTAGCTACTTCATCTGTACACAATGATCAGTTGATTTTTTGGCAATTAATTATGCATGGGATAATTTTGATTTTCAACATTTTCATTTTTATTTTAAGTTATTGATTACATTTGTATTGAACCTATTACTTTATATTTTGCATATGTAATTTAGTTTTGTAATATTCTTAAAATGTTCTAATTACACATTTGGCCAAACTTGCTTCACTGTAATTCTCTCAGCCACACAGAATATGATGCTGAGTTAAGTGTTGTGTTCATGGTTTTTGTCCCATTAATACTCATTCCTTTAGCTTTTCACAGCTTGCCCTTCCTCTGTCTCTCAACCCATATTTGTCACATTTGTTTTGTGCTGCAAATACAATAAGCAGATATGCTTTTATTCACACTAAGCAGGTATGTCGAATTGTATCCTCATAGGATACAATTCGATCTAATGCACAGATCATCGGGCCCCATGGGAGGGTCTACTTCAGAACATCTTGGTAAAATCCCACCAAAATCCAAAATCTTTGCCAAAAGTCCACCAAAAGGCCAGTAATTCCCCCACAGTCTCCTAGTGCTCTTCTGATTGTGCTGATAGACTCTCCTCAAGTGTCTGGAGAGTGGGGGATCTGAGCTCCTCTGAAACACAATAGAAATAAATCAGTATTACTCTCTGCTGCAACTCAGGCCTGGCTGGGATTGCATTCAATTTACTCTTCTGAGCCACAGAATCAAGCCATCAAAGGCAAGCCAACTGACTCCCAGGAGCCCTGTGGTCTCCAGTCTACAATGTGGTGTGGTGAGAGGCAGGACTGCTACACCCTCACCAGCCTCTGCACGGTGGGACTGGGTCAGCACTCGGTGGACTGCAGTACATCACGGTAGGTATGGAACTATGAAACTGACCAAGCAAGAGATGTGATCTTCAAGGAAAATGCTTTCAAATACTTACAGAACTGTGGAAGAAAGGTGAAGTGGTTTTATTGGTTGTCTGTCATCGAGTGATATACATTTCCCATTTAATGTTAGACATTAACATGAATGGTCTGCATCTTGTAATTTCAGGCTGGATATAGTTTAAATGAGTTTCATCCTGACTCCAGTACATTTTACTTTTCTGTGAGGGATTACGTCTACACTCTACCCTGTTCTACAGACTTCCACTCTGGATTCAGCTCTTCCAACCCACTTTGTAACTGCAATGAGCTTTAGGCAACGACAAAAACATGAAGCCCCAAAAAAATCAACTCTATCACATCCTGGATTTTGCTTTCTGTAAACAGACGTTTAAGCTTCGCCTGAAATGAGTGAGGGGATAAAGTCAATCACCACACTCCTAGGGGATTAGTGAGGGGGTGGTGTAGTCAGCAGAGGGAGTGAGTGCATACTCACTGTGCCCATGTTCTGCTTCTAACGAGGGACATATTACATTCCACGCATGCTGGGTAAGGCTTTGATGAACAGATACTTACCATCTTCTGTGCTGTTTGTGTTACTGTATTCAGCCCCTCCCTCCATGCTTGTTCACTAGGGCTGCTGGGAAGGTTCAACAGATGCTTCCAGTTTGCAGAGAAAGGAAAGACCTGTATGCATTTCCTAGGGATTACACCTCAGACCGGCGTCCTTCCAGGAGGTCCCTGCGGCTAGGAGCCCGACCCCCTCCTGACACCAGCACAGCCCCGCGACCTCAGCACCTGGGCGGTGTTGCCCAAAAGATACTGCATTGACACCACCTGCATCACAGCAGGCACACACCACATATCACAAACACACACACACACATACACACATCACCACATTTGACATACCATATAACAACACATCTCACACACATTATTTTAGAGTTATTTAAACATCATCCCCCTTATACTGCTTATGGAAGCTGACAGCATATGGCAAATGATGGAAAACCAACACGGAAGCTGGCCGTAGAGATGCAGAAATCTTGTATCTTCGAGTCCCTGTGAATGAATCATCAAACAGCATTTTCATCTAAGCATTTTCATTTCTGCATGACAGCAGAAGAGGGACTACTACATCTACACCTTCCTGGCGAGCAAGAGAATCCTAATTCCAAAAATGCTGCAATATGGTGCCATCTGCTGGGAGCAAAAACAAATGACACAGAGACAGGCACTCGTTTTCACACTCCAATATTTTACTAAAACATTTTTCCATACACAAACTATATTAATCTGATGCGCATCATGGACAAAAAAGGGAAAAAAACCAACAACATAGAGACAGAATGATGGAGACAACACTCAGGCACAGCACAAACACAAATATGTGAACCAACCACTTTCCATTTACAGTAAAATAACAGCACTGCCACCAGCTGGAATGCAACGATCCTTCATTATAAATACAAGTCAGCTTCATAACGATTACTCAGGAGGCCTCTTCAACACAGGCACCGCAACATCAACAAGACCAATACACAAAGTCCAAATCAAACAAATATGCTCCAATTGATTTCCCCTCAATAAAATTTTTACCAAATAAAATTAGTAAACTTTTTTTTTTTTTTAATTCTCATAAAATCTGCAACAAGCATAAAAATTTGGGGATATAAATTTAGTTAGCATCAAGTTTTGCCATTTCCTGCACATATATCCCTATGCTCTCACTGTCAAACAGAACGAAGTATACTGTTTTGATAGAGGACGACATAGTGGCCACGAAGTAGCTGGAGATGGCCTTTAGAATGAGCTGAGCCGCCGTCTGCTTCGGGAAGCCGTTCCTACACAACACAAGGTCATTTCAAATCAGCATTCCAGTGTACAGTTAAACAATGTTAAATGAATCTACAGGGAATTTTAGACTCAATCTAACAACAAGTTTCAAGTTTGGTTTATTTGTCACAACACTCATAACTTGATGAACAGCTTTTAAATCATAAAAATGATCATGGATCTGTCTGGTCCCACAGACACAGACAAATGCTTTGGGAGACATGCCCAGATTATAGAGACATATACAAGAGGTACATCCTTCTACCTATAAAACACATTTATTGTTTCAGCAGATTCCAAAGTAATTGTTTCTACTTCGCTGCTACTGATGACCGAGTACTGATTTTTACTGAGCCTACTACTTGCACTAATGCTAACCACTCGTGTTCTGTTACCTTGATGGCAAAAATAAATAAATATTCTGGGTATTTATTTACAATTAGCCCCATTCCTGCTATTACTAAGAAAGTGAATACTAAAGTTCAAGAATTCTTAATCTTTGTGCTACTTAAAATTAGTTTTTTGGTTTATTGCCTGACAATTACTAAGCATTCTTGTTTGCTACCATAAACTTAAAATGAAATGTTTTTAAACAAAACCAAAACCACCAAGGAAACAAATACAGCCAAATCCAAAAAATCCCAACACCAAACCAATACCAGAGCCAGTTTTTAGGAAATGCAGTACCACCTGTAACATGTTTTAAATTCCATTTCCTGAATTGTAACACTGTGGGTCCATGGGGGCTTACCTGCCACTGCCGATGGACGGGAATGCCACAGATTTCAGTTTCTTCTCGTCAGCCAGAGCCAGACAGTTCTTCACTGTCTTATCCAGTAGCTCCTCACACTTGTCTGAGCCCCAGCCAGGACTGTTGCAGTGGATGACAAACTTAGCAGGGAGCCCATAACCAGAGGTCAGGACAGCTGTGGGTGAAAGTCAGTTATTTCAGTTCAGTGTAGCAAAATAAGGTCTCAGTGAACTGTAAATAAACAAAAAGACTATAAAAGTAGATAAACCTAACCATTCTGCAACATTGCAAGAGAATGAACCTTTGATATTTTTCTGTCAAAAGACTGAGTGAAGCACCAACTTCTCATTACTTATTAATTGCAATTTAATTCATTTGATATAAACATCAGATTAGTGGTGCCAGTTGTGGAATTACATTTTGAAGATTTGAGAAATCACTTCTCCAGATAGAAGACGGTTTGAAAAATCACTTTTGATTCATTAGAACACTAGGGAATTAAAATAGTAATATGAGTACATGTTGTGCATTCTGTCAAGGTTTTAGTCTATAGACCAAGTACAGCTGCATGTGATACAAGTGTAAAGTGAGTAAGTTGTTATGACCTTTTTTGAGCTATAGTTCACAGACACCTAAATGTTCTATTACAGAATTTCCTCATACCAACTTTCAATTCACTGTTCCTTGAGAATTTTTAAGCTTTGTAGCAAAGCAGGTCTGTACACCTGTAGTGAATTTTCCATGCTGGTATGCAGTGTTTTGTTTTCTCTAAAATAAAACAAAACACAAAAGCTGAACGTGTGATAAATGAGGTTCTTTGTCGTTCTGATGGATTCACAAACAGACATTAAAAGAGCACTAAGCAATGTTTATGAGTTTATGACAAAAAACAGCTCAACATTTTATATGAAAGTGATTATTGTCATCAATTTCTTATGTAACAGGTACCCTCCTGAGATGACGGCTCAAAGATGCGCTGCACCCATGACATGTGCCGCTCCTCAGGTAATCGCCATGTTCAGATCATATGACCAAGCTTCTAATGTACATGCTAGTTACATGCCCTATAGAGTATTTAGTGGTGTACCTAACAAGCCAGTTGCTTGTGATTTAATGTTGAATGCTGTAGCAGTCATGGAGAAGCACCAGCGCCAACATGGGAGTAGATTTTGATACCCACTGATAAGACCAGAGTCAACACTGGAGTACCATTTGATACCCACTGATAAGACCAGAGTCAACAGTCAACTTAGCATAATGCTAAGTAGTTTGAGGAACTTTTTATCTTCATTTCAGCAGTGTTCAAGATCCAAGTGTCTTGTGCACTGATTCGTCAAGCATTAAATCAACTCAACATGGATAGTCACAGTTTTGTCATGGAGTTGGGTGAATTTTGTCTGTTTTTTTTCTTGAGACAAAAAGGGAGCATAGAAGATCTTAATACCAAAATTAAAAGCAAAATTTATTATTATCTGTAAATGTTTACTTATAACATATTGCCAAATGGTGCGATGCAATATAGGTATTCTATTGTTCAATTTTAATTTGTTGCTTTTATTATTTTACATTTACAATATTTGGCAGACGTTCTTAGCCAGTGACTTACAGAAGTGCTTTGTTATTTACTCACAGAATACATCATAACCAGTACAGTAGGTTAGAGTCCAAGACACCAATGAACTAGAATACTGTTGAAATACAGGGATCAATGCTGATGCCTAGAAGTGCAAAATACATATAAGGTCTATAACAGACAATGATAAGTGTAATAAACAATACCCTACAATAAGTATTAGAGTTTCAGTTAGTCAACATAGGAGCAGGATCAGTGGTCATTTAAATATTCCGCAAGTAGATGGGTCTTCAGTCTGCGTTTGAAGACTACAAGGGACTCTGCTGTCCGGACAGCAAGTGGAAGTTCGTTCCACCATCTTTTATGATTATATTTTAATCATAATCATAAAACTTAAACAAAATGTCTAAATGTTGTAATTAGTGATTATTGTTTCAAGCTCTAGTGTTATCTTCTACCGGATTTTTGTCTACTAAGTCATCCCCAGTTTCTGAGGTATTGACACAGGACCAACTCAAGAATGTTCCATCTTTTCCCATAGAAAATTAATGGTGTCACATCTGCAGACCTGAGCGTTTCCCGTTGTCATGGCAACCGAGTTACGTCAGTTTTTTTCGTCTGTTTCCATGGTTCCGTGTCTCCTCCCCTTTCCTAATTTGTCCCCAATTACATGCCTATGTATACCCCATTCCCCCATCTCTTGTTTGTCAGTCATTCATGGTCATTATTTGTCGCTCATGTGTGTCTCTGGTTAGATCTCATTTGTCCTCACGTATATCTGTTTTTGGTAGTCAGGCTTGTCTGTTGTGTCTCGCTTCTACTCACCCTTGCTTTTTCACTTGCTCAGTGTGTGTGTTATTTTACCCTCAGTATTTCCCCTTTCCCTCAGTTTGTTTTGCCCTTTGTGTTTGATCTCACTCGGATATTAAACGCCACCTGAATTTGCGTTCTGCCTCTTGCCTCGTTCCTACTAGAAACATGACAAATGGCAGAATGTCCAAACTTTAATACACACACATAGGTTACACACTAATTGGTTATCTATTAATTAGGACTCCATGGCAACCACTAAACCACCTAGTAACAACCTAGCATCCACCTGAGGTACTATAATCAACCACTTGGAACTTCAAAGCAATGACTTCGCAATTGCATAGCAGTCACCTGGGATACCATAGCAACCAACTAGCAAGACCATAGCAACCACCTAGCAACAGTACAACAGTCACCATAGCAGCCACCTTGAACACTACAGAAATCACCTTGAACTCACCTAGCAACTACTTGAGAATTGCTTGAGCTGTACAATCACTGCATTTTCTTCAGGAAATGCACATTTCTAGTTTGAATTCGTATTCATGGTCTAGAAGTGAACTTGCTTTTTGCTGGTCTTGGTCTCGACTTGGAATCGGGAATCTAGCTTCTGTTATGGTCTTGGTCTTGTCCTCGTGTTGGTCTTGGCGGAGACTTGATAAATTAAGGCCTTGGTCGTAGGTATGTTCACATTACAAATCACATTGTTTGATTCCAATTTTTTGCTGAGATTGGTTTTGCATATCTTGATAGTTCACATTCATATCTGCAATTTGAGTCTGTCCTCTGAAACAGCACACATGCTCACATTAATGCGCACATTGAGACAGAACTGATGTATTTTGCACTTCTATGCATTAGCATTGATCCCTGTATTTCAACACTATTCTAGTTCAGTGGTATATTGGACTATAACCTACTGCACTGGCTAGGATGTATTCTATGAGTAAATAACAAAGCACTTTTGTAAGTCTGCCAAATTCCGTAAATGTCAATGTAATACATATCTGCACAAGTAACCTGCGTCACCTACAATAAAAAATATTTGTGAGATGACTCATGTTATTAAAACTGGCTAAATGGATGTGCTAGTAGCTCATGTATGCATCATATTTTGCTCTGGAGGACAGTTTGTAGCTATATGATCAGGTTAAGAAGGTGAAAAAGACAGATGGCTAACTTTAGTAGTTTCCTCATCTACTGCTGTCACTCCTGTTGCTCTCTTCCATTGTTGTTTTACCACACTGCTAGTGCTGGCTGACGACAACAGTGCTAAGCACATGTGGGTAGGCCAAAAGCTATGTGAAATCAAATCTGTCCATTCTCATTCAAGTCACATGACTACGAATTGGCTAGGTATCCGGTTTAGAACCACATATAAAAGTAACTGAAGTCTGATTTGGAAACATCAAATTTGTGTCTACACATCCTTGAAAAAAAATATGATCTGTGTCATGTTAAAGCAAAAAAAAAAAACCAATCCAAAAAACCCAACAAAAAAAACAAACATTCTTAGCATTTGGTAATTCTCTGAGCCTGTATGTAGCCTTTGAACTTTCATTTACTGTATAGGCCCTACTCACCATAAAAGTACTTCTCACCCTACTCACTATTTTAATGGACTCAGCCTCTGTCTTGTTAGGTCCTGGTATTTGGCATTAAACTGCTAACCTGGCTTCACCCTGGCCAGTGTGTTTTTGGCATGCTGGGTCTAGTCCCTACATTAGCATACAAAGCACATAAGTGAGGGAGGGACATAGATGTGACCCCAGCTCCAGCTGCAGGTACTATAGAAGCTCTAGCCTGACCCAGTTTGGTCTCAATCCTCTTGAACTCTTTGTAGTGGACAACTGCACTCTGAATCCAAGACTATATCAAAGTTGATGCCAACAAGCACAAAATATTTACATATTTTTGGGAAGCATCATAAAACAGACTAACCAGTGGTGTAGCACTTGCCTCAGACTGTTTATATGTTGATATGTTTGTCTTCTTATAGTGCTGGATTTGAGTGCAGCATTTATCACAAACACTGGGAATTTTTCAGAGCTTAGAAAAGTTTAATAAAATGTCTTACAAGGTTCTGTTTTGGGTCCCTAAGTGCTTTCTCTTCATATGCAGCCCCTTACAATGCTTTGCGATGGCACTTAAAGTGCAGCCTGCATGTTTATCAGACCAAGGCCAATAGCGGTCTGATAGCTGAAGATTGCTCTGCCATCACCTTAAATGACAAACAGTAATCAGAGTAGTGTCCTCCTGACACTACTGGTCAGTGTGAAAACTTTAGTTCTCCATATTCAATAGACGCATCGGATTTGAGTCATACATCCTTTCTCACAAAGGCAAGCAGTTAAATGATCTGAACGCAGTCTTCAAAAACTTGCCAAGCTATTAGAAGCAGTAGTAAATTCTAAGATTTTCAATTTTCAAACTTTTTAATATTTTCACTAATAATCTATCAGGACTCTGGTAATTTGAAAAGATTATTTTAAAAGGAGGAAAAATGTAATTTTCAAAAACACTGAATATTGATTACAATATTCCATTTTTTAAAAGCTTTTTTCAAGCTTTTTTTTGTTTTGTTTTTTCCCCTTTATTATTTTTTGTTGTTTGATAATCTGTTGGTGGTTTTATTTCCTTTACCTTTTTGTTATGTTATCTGTTGAAAAAAAGGGAATGATCCTGTAAATTTTCCCTGCCTAACAGTTAAATAATGTGATTGAACTGAATACTCAACATAGTTACACAATTCTCATATCTTTGTACCCACTTGTCTGGCATGGTCCAAAACATGAGTCTTTTCTGGTGTTGAAAAGAGAGGAAATGTTAATAGTACTAGTTATATAATGCTAGTATAAGTATGAGCCACTGAGCTGCAAGCTTCACATACAAAAACTAAGCCATTCTTATAGTTCATTTAGACATAGTTACTCGCACAAAAGAATAAAATGGTTAAGAGTCAGTGTAGAGAGAGCCTGAATCTTTTTTAGTTTTTACTCCACTCAGCAAATGCTTACACATTGCCATGTGCAGTAGATACAGAGTTAGGGTTAGGATGGATATAGCAGCACTTATCTTGGCTTCATGAACTCGATCTTGTCACGATCTACATTATCCAGACTAAGCAGAGGAGGTTCATCTTACCAGTTAGGGTAGGGGATATGGTTAACACAACCCTAAATGTGCAGGGTTAGGGTTAGGTACTGAAATCCAGTATCAATATAGCACCAGTTCCTATAGTATTTCGAAAATGTTTGGAGTCTGAATTTTTTCTTCTTTAGTTTAGAACAAAAGCTGCTAATATTTCTAACAAACATTTGAAGTCTGAAACTTGAACAGCA
Source organism: Electrophorus electricus (assembly GCF_041902795.1). Classification (NCBI taxonomy): domain Eukaryota; kingdom Metazoa; phylum Chordata; class Actinopteri; order Gymnotiformes; family Gymnotidae; genus Electrophorus; species Electrophorus electricus. The sequence goes on from NC_137504.1 coordinate 115,170, forward strand.
AATAGGCTTTGTAAATAAGTTAATAAGTTTGAGTACCAGTCAAACGTTTGGACACACCTGCCTGAATGTATATTTTTAATAGTAATAAAGGCATTTTAAGATAATGGATTATGCTTAAGCCTGTTTCTAAGACAAAAATATTTTGGGAAAGGTGTTAGCCTATATATGAATTCAGTTTCAAAACAAAGACACAATTTTAGATGTGTCCTCAGAAAGGTTTTAGAACTTTATTTCCTCACCCTACAAGTGGTCTGTATATTTGAGAATGTCTTCAAGACTAATGGAAAAGCATAATAGGTGGTGCCTCATAAAGCTGGTTAAGAGAACACCAAGAGAATGCAAAGCTGATATCATAGTATAGCATAGTTACTTGAGAGAATCTAAAATGGTCAACATTTGTTTACTATGGCATAACCACATATTCGTTATTTCATAGGTTTGATACCATCCCTGTTCTTAAAGTGTAGAAAAGCAAACAGAATAGGTGTGTCTAAACATTTGACTGGTACTTATCCACAAACTTCTCTTAACATGCTCAAACTGCATCCAGGTTACTGCCCTTCACTTTTATAGTTCACAGTGAGTCATACTGCATTCTAAAACATAGCAACGTAGTCTGTGAGACCTTTATTAAGGCCTGGTTCAGTTTGAGCAGGGTGAAAGATGTCTGTGTAACCATGTAAAATTAGAAGAAAATCATGTAAATACAATTTTACTTTTTTTTTTTTTGTTACTTGAAATATTTGATGCAGTGTAACAGAACCATAAATGCATTTCACGTTAACATGTTGCTAATTAACATTCCACTGCTAGTTAACATTCCACTGCTAGTTAACATCAATCACTAGTTAACATTCCACAGTTAACTTCCCACTTGCTCTGAGAGCAGCCTTCTTTTTTAACTACCAGTTCAAGCTGTTTAAAACACCAACACCATTTTCGAAGTATCAGTAATGGAATTGGAAAAAATACAAAATGATACCCAACGCTAGGCAGGGGTATGGTTATTGTAAACACAATCCTAAATATGTAAGATTGGGTAGGACAACCCTTAATTTGTAGCAAAAAAATACTGTGACAGGAAAAGAATTCTTACCCCCAGCCACCTCCAGGGGGCCGTTCTTCTTGCGCACTTCCAACACTGCTTCACCAAACTCCTTCCCTCCCTTCTTCTCCAAGGCACTGCCTACAAAAACAATGCCTTACTGTCAGTGGTGCATCTTTCTTCTATAGGGAGCCAAGTGAATGACAGAAGAGCACAAAGTCAAGCCCAGGAGGGTGGGACTGACACAAAGCCATGCAATAAAACACAAAAACATGCTTCCTATGAACCTATGAACAACATCAAATACCTGGTCAAAGGTCAAGTGAATTAGAACCTTGTATGTTTAGTTCATAGGAAACAGTGCCAGATTGCGTGCAGGGCATGCATTCAGGGTAAAGGAAAAGGAGTCTTTGCTGACATTCATGCCACAGAAGCCAATGAAATCATACCAAAAATTAAATTTACTGTTCTCAGAGCTGTGGTGAATTATGTTAGAAAATAAAGTGTATACACACACACACACACACACACACACACACACACACACACACACACACACACACACACACAGACAGTTGCCAGCCAGTGCTAAGTGTAAAAGGTGAGAGTCAGAGTTTGTACAATTTTGCAGTTCTGCAGTAAGGATTTGCACCAAGTCCTAAATGACATGCTTTGCATTTTTTTCTTTTGTTTGTCTTTCTTTAAAGTGAGTCATGGAAAAGTTGCTGTTAAAGAAAAAAAAAACCTCATGGACGAAACAGCTTCTCGCAGAGGTTTTTGTAGCATATGCGTTATACTGTATGCATTATTGTAGCATATGCATTATACTATCCGCATTGTTACAGCATATGTGTTATACGTATTATGGCATATGCATTATACAGTAATTATTGTAACATGAATTACACTATACTTATTGTAGCATACACATTATACTATACTAATTATTGTAGCATACGCATTATACTATACGCATTGTTGCAGCATAAGCATTATACTATTATACTATAATTATTGTAGCATATGCATTATACTTATTGTATTTTACTATACTTATTTTTGTGGTATATGCATTATACTATATTATTGTAGCATATGTACATATTGTGGCGTATGCATTATACTATAATTGTAGCATGTGTATTATACTATACTTATTACTGCAGCATATGCATTATACTGTAATTATTGTAGCATATGCATTATATTATAATTGTAGCATATGTATTATGCTATACTTAGTGGCATATGCATTATTCTGTACTTATAGCATATGTACATATTGTGGCATATACATTACACTGTAATTATTGTAGCATATGCATTATATAATTATTGTAGCATATGTACATATTGTGGCATATGCATTATACTATAATTATTGTAGCAAATGCATTATATTATAATTATTGTAGCATATGTATTATACTACACTTACTGTAGTATATGTATTATACTATACGCATTATTGTACCATATGCATTATACTAAATGTATTTTTGCAGCATATGTATGATGGAGGTTGCTTTTGTACTGTAAACTCTACAGAATGAGGGAAAAAAACAAACAAACGCAAACAGCCACTTTATTTATCTGTGGTATTGCTTATGGGTTAAGCTACATGCACACATCTAGGTGACTACCCATAGGCAGCCACTAAATTTCCTCAGTGCAGTGGCTCAGGTGGACTGAGGCTCCTTTACCTACTTCTCCACCCATGAAGAAGGCGGAGTTGGTCGGATGAACAACAGCTTCACTGTCGATGGTGGCAATATCAGCTTGTACAACTTGCAACTACAGCAACGACAACAACAGGCAAACAACATGGTGTGAATTCTCATGAATGAGGGGAGATGGAGGCAGTGACACAAAAAGAGGAAAGGCGTTTGGCGAGTGATGGGAGAGGCGACACGACTGCTGTGGTTCTCATCAGACAAGAGTGGAAAGGTGAAAAGACTGTTGGACGGAGTCCTGAAGGACACTCAGAATAATGATATCAGCAGTGCCTGGATCGGAGAGAATCCTTGAACATTTTCAGTCTTTTAAGGACTCGTTTCAAATAGTTATTGCAGTTTTCCAGATATTTCTTTAATAGAAACTAATTTGCCATGTTGGTGAGTTTTGTTTTCAAGGATTTCTCAAATCCAGGCAAGCTAAATGCCTTCTGCATTCAAACGCCTTGTGCTGAGGCCAATGTATCCTGTCATTGCACAAAACAAGTGGTGCTATATTTGCAGTGTAGTTCTAATAGTGAGTAATGTGTCAGCCCTCCACAATAAAAATGATCTTAAAACAAGATGATACTTGCTTGTGCAATGGCAGTAAAAGGCAAAGAGTGTGGGCTGGGTTAGAGCGTCTGTGGCAGGTCTTTTGAACCCGGGCCTAGGCTGGCTCTCACCTAGATCATCTTTAAGGTCAATGTCAGCATTGGTTGGATTGATAACCCCTTCCACGTCAAAGCCAGCCAAGTTACTGATCTCGCTGTGAATAAGATTGAGCTGCAGAAAGAGCACGTGGCAAGGGGCCTGTGGTTAGTCCCTCATACAGCAAGCGCAGCACCGAGCACCAGTCAGCAGTACAAGACACGCCGAGCTCAATGAAGCTTAAAGCACTAAAACTACCAACAATGGACAATACATCATGATGCAAGTTAAGCAATGCCTACATTCTGATTTAGTTTTGTACCAAAGGCCAAAGTGATAGTGATTACATTATTACTTAAATTAATTAATAAATAGATTAATTTTCAATCACAAAGCATTGTTGATTTTTCTAATGCCAACAAGCTCATTTTGCAATCTGATTTGTGGATTACAGTCTGAAGAAATTCATTACAAGGGAAATTTTGCTTCAAATATGAAAAGAGCTCATTACTGAAGTAATTATATTGATTCCTGAAGTACTTATATTGATTACATTTCTGTGTTAGCTCAAAAGCATGCACAAGCAAATGAACAAGTCTGCACAAAGCATAAGATACAAAAACATTAATGAAACAACTAAAGAGAGAGATGAATGGGGTTAGCTGCATTTTAAAATACAAAGCTGGAAACAAAAGTTCCCAAAGCTTAATATCTAAATCACCTATGCCCATTAATATTTTTGAAAGGTTTAATTTTTTAAGTCTGTAATATTCATCTATTAAAGTCTCATTCTTGGTCAATGATTCAACTAAATCTTGCTTAACAGATAATACATTTTGATCATTTAAGAACTACACATTAGTTGATATTTGTTTACAAATGCTATAATGTGATTCATTTAAAGAAGATAAAATGCTTATGCAGAGAGGTTTATGTTCAGTGACTGAGGCCAGGTGGCTCTCCTAAAGTGAGGAGTCTCACCTCGTTACCTGCATCACTGTTCTAGTGCTGGGAGACAGCCAATGAAAGGACTAATATATAATGACTGTTCATAATTTCCTTTGACTAATTATTGATTAGTGAGTGCATTAATATTAATAATAGAATACGCATTCATCTTCTGAACTTGCTTAATCCAATTAAAATCCAATTTACTATTCAGAGGGCAATAGCATTAGATATATATTTCATCGATTGGCTCTTCTATCATCATACTGAATCAGATGCATGTTCTTACACTTTCAGATATTCTTTGCTCCCTTGAAAAAATGACATATTTATCTTGCTTTCATTCTGTTTGTTTTATTCTGATAAAAACTGTGTGTGTGTGTGTGTGCGTGTGTGTGTGTGCATGTGTGTGTGTGTGTGTGTGCATGTGTGTGTGTGTGTGCGCGTGTGTGTGGCACTGAGGTAGTGGTGTAGTGGCATAAGGCTTTTGAGTATGACTTGTGAAGTAGATGAGGAGGAACATTTTGGCTGGGATAGTACTGGCAGCTTGCTGGAGTGTGTGAGTAATTTATGACTTAAATGTTAACTGTGGGACCCCTACACATACAGTAGCTTGCATGCATGCATGCGTACACACTCAAACATTCCTGCAGCTCCTAAACATTTCTGTGCTCTTGTTCTTGAATTTTCTTCTCCTTTCTCTGCACGCCACTAAGGTTAGGGTTAGACCCAGTTATAAATCACATCACCATATGTCTTCTTTATAGGAGCGCAAAGAACATCTGCTAAATAAATCATGCTATTGTATCAAAATAAACTTGACCTCTAGCAGTAATATAATGTCATACATTATTACATTACATCCCCAAACTCGACATTTTCTGTTTTAAAGGGCTTTGTAGAGGCTGTGAGCTAAATGCCGACACTCAACAGAGCAGCAGTCTGCTGTGTTGGGCCAATGAGAAATAAGAGTGAAACCCTAAATTCTACAGCCTGGAAAACAGGCATGTCCCTGCCCCAGACAGCTCACTGTACTGGAAAGTCCACATACAAGTCACATTCAAAAACCAACAAGACCAAACAGAGAGTTGGGTGAGGGAAATAATTCTCTTCTTTCTCAAGCATGTCACTTTGAAAAATGTCACATCACTAAAAGGATTTAAGCTTTTAAGCAAACAGAAGCATGCATTTCTTTTGAGGATAACAGTCACCTGAGTCAAAATGGTAGCTGCGTTGCTCTGACTGCAAAAAAAACTACATGCAAGCATCAGCTAATGTTTGAACTGCTGTTATTAGGCCACAGCTGTACTACAGCAAATCCTGATATGCTAATAAGCTATAATACATCAAAGGAAGTCTGCAGAAGGACAGCTATTGATATTTTACTGTAGTGTAGAAGGGAGCTGTTTTATAGCAGTGTTCAGATCCTAAGATCCTAATTATTCTAGATCAGTAGCTTCACAGTAACAAAGAACACTGACTGTTTTGAAGCTGGAATTGTCAGCCGCAGTTCTGCTGCCCTCTACAGGTTTGGAGAAGTCAGCAAATGTCAAAAGTGAAATTGTAAGAAATCTATGGTGTACAGGAATTTAATTCCTTTCACCAATGTGTAGGCTCTGAGAGGAATAATCTGCATCACTATCTGTTGTATCATTTAAGTCTAGATGTGCGTCTAGCTGCAGGAGGCACTAAACACTGCAATACCTTCTGTCCCAGGAAGAGGCTCTTGGTGGAGAGGACAGTGAAGCCGTCAGCGGGGGAGCCCTCTGTGGTGCTGTCTGCACTCGCAGCCTTGCTAACTTCACCCTGCTTCTGTTCAACACAACACAGCAAGACTCTCACTCCTCACACAAATGTAACGATTATAGCAGAACTTGAAGTGCATAGTGTTCATTCTTACAGTAAAACATTTTATAAAGTTTGTATTAATATTATTAAAGTAATGATTAATAAAGGACTTGTATTATGAAACAGCTTTAAGAAACAATATTTTCCAAACAAACCCACATAAACATTCTTACCTGAAGAGCAAACTACATAATGGTAATATTTATTATTCACTATATGAGAAGTTACTCATTTAAAAAAAAAAAATACAGCCACAAGGGGAAATAATAGGTTCTAGGACTACTCCACACCTGAGGACACCCCACAAAGACACAAGTCCGCCATCCATATTCCACGCAACACTAAGCCCTGCACTGTGCAAACACAAACTTATAGTAAATTTAACATCCATGCCTGTTTTGGGAAACTTAATTAATGCATGGCAGCCAAACTGCAAATAAAAGTCAGCACATACAATAATATTTTAAATGATTGACAAAAAGGCCTAGCGCCTGGTCTTTGGAGTGGGATACTGTCTTCAGAATGGAACATTCTCCCAAATTCTGAGACAGTGAACCTATGATTTAAAGTTCTAGCCAAGTGAGCATCAAACAACCTAAATGCACCGATTGACTGAAGTACTGCAGTCCTTCTGTACAAAAGAGAGAACATGTTTTGGAGTGATATTGAGAGATACATTTGAGTATTTTGGACCATTACTCAAAAATCCTAGGATGAACCAGGATGATCCAATACCAGGACTAGTATGATTTCTGAAAACACTTGAAGGGCAAAGTTGTAAGTTTCTACTTGAGCACGATTTGAGCACAAATACATGGTCCTATGATGAACCTTATAAGAGATATGCTTGGTTTTTCATGTTGAAATTAGCAATAGCACCCCACCCATTGTCCACTATGATACTTTATAGGCTATGATACTTTATAAGTTTGTCCCCATACAGACCATTCAAAAATTGTGTGGTTCGGTCAATGTTAAGCCTTTCAAATGCATGCTGAAATCTAATTGGCTAATGGCGGCCTTTTTTTTAAGTAATCAAGTTGTCCTGAGGAACCCACTGAGCTTACCCTCAGAAGTAGCAAGCAAAGTTTCATCTTGATCTGACCAGCAATTCTACAGAAACAGTTATTTGCGAGTTGTAGTGCCCCCTATTCACAAAAGCATGCACATTTTGATCTGCTACCTCAAAATCAGTAGAAGTATAAGGCTTTCAAATGTCATGAATATTGCTGAACCTATTCAAGAGTTACTGCTGTTTAAATATATAAAGCTCCGCCCCAGGACTGTTGATTGACATAGAATTTTGCAAATGTCAACATATCTTGGATTGCATTTAAAAATTGCATTCTTGCAAATATACTGTTTTAGTCTCTATAAATGTTTTGCAAATTTGAAGGAGTATGCAAAAGAAGCTTTTACAAATTAGCAAAGTCTAAATGTGTTGAGCTTCACAGTTCCAGTGGATTGAGTCAAGGAGTCAAGGAGAGTGGTGTGGGAGAAAATGACCTGCATGATTACTGTTGCATTATAGTGCCTCCTTCAGGCCAATTGGGCTCATCACTCTCGCCTGAGTAGCTGGATAGAATACTACCTATTAGACAAGTTTCGTCCTTATGGTTTGGTCTCCATGATGTGTATTAGCAGAGAAAAAAATAAGACAAACCCAAAAATTACAATAGTGTTCCGAGTGCGCACAGACCCTAATAAAATCAGCACTTATTCATCTATATAGGCTTATGTTACAGAGAATATAAATTGGGTATACTAAAACATCTAAACCAACAAAACACGGAATAAATGCAATAATAAACTCAGTAAATAGTTACTTCAACAGAAACATTATTCACAACAGGTTGCAGGTTAAAGGTGGTGATGACAGACAACGTTATGACTCCCCATCAGACTAATCCAGATGGCCATCTCACATAAATAAAATGTTTCAACACCTGCTAGAAACAGGGTGGTGATAATACCACTCCAAAATCTACTGCCTGACCTAGGCCAGATGTTGCAAGAGTGGCAGTGGTAGCCACACTCTGTAATCAGGAGGTTGCCAGTTCAATCCCCACCACTGCGAACTTGTCACTGTTGGGTCCTTGAACAAGACCTTTAACCCTCAATTACTCAAGTTGTTTTCAGACATAATTGTAAGCTGCTTTGGATAAAAGTGTCAGCTAAATGCTATAAATGTAAGAGTGCAACATTTGCTTAACTGCACTCAAACCGTACTTAATTCTCTATACAGGGCCACACAGAGTAGATAAACAGCACACAAAAATGTGATAATGCACTTCATCTTCCTGCAGTATCAGTATTGCACAGACTAATTTGTGATTAGCAACAATATTTTATTTACTATGTAGGTTCAAAGTCTCAAAAGTAACATGCCTTAAAATATTTTGTTGCACGAGTTTGGGTATGTAGTCATATTTAGAAAAATAGTGGTGAACTTAGTGGTTACCACAAAACAGCGTTTTCAGTTTTGTTATTTTACCAAAATCTTCCCAAAAAGTTACAATATAAAAAGGTCCCTTAATATAGACCTAATGCTTGTCTACAAAGAAAGTCTACAGAGAAGAAAAAAGTCCAATCCAAACACAAATACAAAATAATATTCTCCCCAACACTTCCATCCCAAAAGGTCCACCCACCAGCAGCCCCCGAGGGCTGACAAACTTTACCTACAGCAGTGTCAATGTGCAAAGTTTGCAAAGACAGTATGAAACCTGAATTTACTAAGGGGGCCACACGTGATTCCATTCACGCTCATTGCAAGTAGCATGAATGATCGTTTGATAACGACAAAAAGTTGTCAACACTGAAAGCCAGTCAGCAAAAAAAAATGAAGAGTAGTTACCCTTCTGGAATTGAGAAGAAGAAAAAAGAGGAAGAGGAGGAAATAAAGCATGACAGTGGTGAGTGGAGCAGAAAATTACAATTAAATAAAATGCAAAATAAGTCAGTGCTGCTAATCTAGTCTTAACGGTGGGGGAGATACACTTGAATAAAATACTTACATTAATGTAAAAGACTTACATTATTTCTTTTGTTTACTTTCAAGTTTAACATGAATTAAAATTAGCTGTCAGGCTGCTGGCCATGATGTGATTGAAGAATTGGGACACTGGCAGTCAAAATGTTAGGTGTAGCTAGCATCAGAGAATGTAGAAGCTAGTAGTTACAGTATTAACACTTCTTAACCAGTCTCTAGGTCTTCAGCATTGTTACTAAAATAAACATGGTCTGCCATTTCTAGAGTAACGTTTTACATGCTGTTTTATAGGACACAATTAACGGACTGATTCTGAGGGGGAAATAAGCTAACTTCGACATTAATTTTCCTGTAGCTAACTGATGCAAGTCATGTCTGACCAAGCTAACTATGCATGCTCTGTTATGAAATTTGGATGCAAAGAAATTTAAAGTGTACATTAAAGTACTGAGGTCTGTTGGTGTACACTGCTATATGTGCAGTGTGGTTCACGTATTTTATTGTATTTTACATAACTGTAGTATTCATATTTTTAAAACAAGTTTTTAATATGTTATGTTCATAGTTCAATAGTACTGTTAACTTTTGAAATAAAAAGCTTACTTTTCATGATTTGTTTTGTTGGTGTCATATTATTTACAACATAATAGCTACAAACACTGGTGGGAGGGGACCATGTGAATTTTTGCCGAGGGTCCCAACAGACTCTTGAAGAGCCACTGAGTACAAAGACATCAAAATCAACTCACGAGGGAATGAAGCTGTTGCCTTGGCTCGTATTTATATTTGCCATTTTCCCGTAGACCTCGCTCTGACATCGTTTGTAAACAGTTAAATTAATGGTTTGTCTTGACTGGATGCATGACTGGATAAGACCATTTTTTGGATGACAAGGGGTTAAATAATCAAGCGAATTAAGTTTGGCATTAGTTACATTGTTAACAAATTGTGCCTCCACCCCAACATGAACTGGTCCAACCGTGCAAGAAATTTTTCATGCTGCTGCCCGTCCCAACAGCCAATTCCCCAACTCTCCTCCATACCAACCTAACACCCCAACAGAACTCCTCCTCCCAAAAGTCCACTCCCTGCACTCTTCTCACCCCCAACCCCAACTCTCCTCCAACACTCCTTAACAGTACTGAGGGCAGTACTGTGAGGAGTACGTAGTGATGTGGACAGTGTTAGTAATGCCATATATACCTTAGATCTTGATGACTTTTTGGTACCAGGTTTCTTGCCTGTTGATGCTTTTTTGGTGGTTTTGGTTTTCTTGGCTGGTGGAGGAGTGATGACAGCCTCCAGCTTGCCCTTGGAGCCTCGTTTCTTTGCTAGCAACTCTGGGTGGATATTGGGCAAAACTCCACCTGCTGCAATGGTCACCCCCTTCAACAGCTGCAGAAAATACACACATTTATACAGGTTCAAGGACACATACATACAGCAAAGCAGATTCCAAAATTCACTCATGTAACAAACAGCAGGTTCCAGAAAACACACATACCAGGCGTCAAAAAACTTCAGAGAACAGAGGTAATTTTCTGTTCTTATTACCAATGCTAGTTGACTGTTCCCTATTTTTTCAAGGGTTGCATCTGTGTCCCAGAGATTTTTAGCACTGGGCTGCTGTTTGAAATAAACTAGTGGAGCTAAGACCTCCCTGCCTTTCCATTAATAAAAATATCAGAATAATCATATTTTTGCCATTTATAAAGTCTTATTTGCTGTTCAGAAATGTCTTAAAGCAGATTATTTTGGATTTCTGTGGATCCAAGAACAATAGCACCACCAAAAACCATAAGAAAAATAAGAACTGGCTATGATGGGCTGATTTGATCCAGCCCCGAGCTGTAGATTCTGACAGCCTATCTGGCCAGTGTGTTTAGACCTACACACAGTGATCTGGCTGAATCCAGACCTACATCAGGCAACATGCAGTAGGCGTTCAAGCTAAATGCAGTGTCTTCCTCTAGTCCTTAACTATATCTGAGCTAACATACTGGAGCAGTGCCAGTGGCATGTGAAACAGGACATGCATTAATCACTATTAAACTACTTTAAATCTCACTTTTATGTAAGAGACTGAAAACAAAACAGTATTTGTGAGGATTATTTGTGTACAATCTTTCTTCTTGCTGCTAAACAAACCAGCATAGCTGAGTGGCTATAACCATAAACCCTCAGAACCCTCTCATCCACAGGAAAGCTTTCAGCTCCCACAGTCTAATAAATATATAATCCATAACAACTAATAATCCGCACAACTAATAATCAAGACAAATCACAATGAACTTACAACTAATAAGTATTACAAATTCACAACTAATAAACATAATCGCTGTTTCGTTCATATGCCAAAGCTCCACTGGGTGTGTGCAATGGCAGTGGTCCAAGTCTCACCTGATTGAGTTCTTCATCGTTGGCAACGGCTAGTAGTATATGTCTGGGAGTTACACGTCCTTTCTTGTTGTCTCGGGCTGCATTACCAGCCAGCTCCAGAATTTCAGCTGAAAGTCATCAGCAACACACTAAAATGCTGTATATTAGCAATCAGAAATACTACCACTACTACTACTACTAATTTTTTTTTAAAATCCCATTTTTAATGTATTTCTAAGTACTTTACAAATGTTTGAATAGCCCAGTGCACCAACCAACTCTACATTACTCACATACATAAATATCCATTATAAGCCTTGTAGCCTTTATATTATAGGGCTACACTACTACAGCCCCTTCAGCTAAATGCTGAAACCATTTTACAGCCTAGGCAGACTGTGCAGACTGTTAAGCTATACATGCTGTAATACTTGAGTTCTTACACTAATATTGTTTAATTTACTAAAACACTCTGAAACTACAATACATGTTGTGGTTTGATTGCTACAGGTTATCAAAGTAGTGTTTAAATAAGTATTGTTTTAAGATTTTAAACTTAGAAATTTTCAAAACAATATTAATCCATATAAGCTTTGGTTTAAACATCATTTTGCATAAAGCTCTCTCTTTTTGTTCCCTTGAATTAACTGTATTTCATTATATAATAAAATTATATTTTCATAATATAATGTTCTTTAATTTCATTACATTTGGTGCATTCATCTTGCCCAGTACTATTTCTTATATACCTTAATAAGACAAGATCAGCTGTGTGTTAATGGTCTTGGGTGGTGTGCGTGGGCTCACCGGTCAGATACTCCAGCACAGCTGCCATGTAGACAGGTGCTCCCACACCGATCCTGTACTTGGGGAGACCCCTCTTAATGTATCGCAACATCCTACCCACAGGGAAGATCACCCCAGCCTTGGTAGACCTGGATGTCTTTGTGGTCTTCTTCTTTCCTCCTCTGCTAGACATTATGGCCCAGCTTATGTAAGTACCTACAAAGAGAAAAACGTTTCATAAGGTTAAAACACTACATATGTAGTTACGCTGGCTATCATTTTATTCAGTCCAAACGTTTTGGATGGACTAACGTAGGAATCATTTTAAATCATAATCCAACCATTCTAAAAGTTACAACTTGTTTTAGTTGCAATGACAGTGTTTCAGTGGATAATACAAAAGACATGATATTATACTAACACACGCAGTGCCACAATCACCAAGGCTTTTACTGGTAACTGGAGACAGGAAACAGAACTTATCTTTTAAATACTGTTACATGATTTAGTGGAACTAGATATCCCTGTAGCAAACTGAATTAAATATTTGCACATCCATTTAAGACACTGGGCATTTCCCCAAAACCAATGCAGAAGTGATGCTATCGTGAGTGTCGGTGGGAGGTGCTTCAGGACGCCAGGCCCCAAACAGCTCAGAAGATGCCAACACACTTACCAGTCCCATGCTCTCCTCCTCCTCAATGTATTCTGTTCTAACCTATTTCTTAGATAAATACACCTCTACACTGTAACACACAGCAGGCTGAGGACCTCTGCACCTCACACCAGCTATCAAACACTTTAGCACTCATACATACAGGTCTTTGAAATATTTTTTAAATATTTGCCAGCATAAAAAACACTGGGTCCCTATAGTTTTAAACAAGACATAAGCTCTTTAATGATGATGATGATTATTGTTGTTATTGTGTACTACTTGTCACTGTTGTTACATTGAAACGTTAAGATAACACTTTATTGATCCCGAAGGCAATTGTAGAAAATAAATATTTAGGAAAAAGAATGTTAGAAACGTTTTTAAAATCTTAGCGTTTAATAGTAAATAATTCGTATAGCTAAACGAAACAAAAAGTATATTGTCACATTTAGTATTTATTGCTTAAATGTCCACCAGAAGCCTACCGAGAATTTCGTAATTGCTAGTTCCTTTAATCTAAAGTTTGATTAAAGTGTTATTTATTTCACTATATTGTTAGTGTAAGTAAGCATTTCTATAATCACAAATGCATTTTTCCATCGTGCCTTCGAGACGTCCTCGTTCATCTGGATGTTTAATGTTCATTTTGCTAACGTGACACGCCGTTTACCGGCAGCGCGAGAAGCCCTGTTGAACGCTCGCTGTTGAGCGCGCGACGCCGGCAGGCTTCCTAGGCGTCTGTGTGAAGACTCGAGGCGACAGCCCTCAACGCACAACATGCTTACATGCAGTGTACAGCATGTTTGTGTTTGGACACAGGCCTAGGATTTCTCAGTGAAACATACTACAAATGCTACATGACAGATGCGTTCTTTGAAGGACACACGGTTGTCAAGTGCGCGCTGGGGTGTTTAGTCTGAGGTATTTAGGGTAGGGTGAAGAATACGCCGCGAACAAGCCTTCGCAAGCTTTAAACACTACCTCGGCCCACATCTAAGGTGCCGACAAAATGGCATCTTCACGCTGCTGAAAGGGGAAAGAAAACGGTAGCAATCGTTCACCAAGTTCTCTGAACAAAATGCGGGAAATGCCAACCGATCAGTCGGATTACTTACGCGCAGAGGACGCGGATCTGGCGGATCTGTCGGGTCGGGTAAAGGAAACAAGCCCAGGCGATGTCCTCAACACCCACAATCCACAGCGCAGCAGACCACTGAACCGAGGGACAGTTCCGGGAACGCGGAGCGGGAGCTTGAACCGACCATGCGCCGCTGCAGCTGTGCCGCCTCGCTCCGGCAGGGCCGCTCATCTCCGTTAGGTCAGCAGGAACCAACAGCGGCCGCTGATTTGTTTTAGGTTTAACTATCTGCATTATAATCATAACAAACTGGCTTCACGATTAAAGCTACTATGGATATATCCAAGCCAAAGGATCAATAAAACATTTTATTAACGGTAAATAAACATTTGCCACAATTATTCCAGACTTTGGTCTTTTGTTTTGTTTTTCATGTTTTAGTTTGTTTTCTGTTTAGCAGAGAAACCCAAGGCATACGTGCGTGTGTTAATCACAGTGATATTCTTGTCCTTTCTCTGTAGCTTGGAGTCATGGGGATGCTGGAATCAGCATTTGCCAACACTAGATGTCATTAAAGGACTAAAAGAATAGAATCGCAGCGTCAGACGGTAGTTCATTATTGATAAAGGAAACGAAAGCGGTCACTAGGTTGTATTTAAAATAAGAATGTCTGATTATTTATACAATTACAAAACATAGTAGACAGAAATAGATAGATAGATAGATAGATAGATAGATAGATAGATAGATAGATAGATAGATAGATAGATAGATAGATGCAAAATAATAGCAGTCTAACATTACTAATGTATTTAATTACTGATTTTGGCAGAAAAGATAATACAGCATGGGAAAAAATTAATGAATACGTATAGCCTAGTAATGGGCAACCAACAGAGTCAACAGTCATGAGATGGATGCTGCCAATTGGGTGTAATTGACTCATTTAATGAAAGGGGCGTGTTCAAATTAATAGCAGTGTAAAGTTCAATTAATGAGGTCATTCATTCTATAAAGAAACAGGTGTCAATTATGGCCCTTATTTAAAGAAGGAGGGCAGCAAAAGTATCTGCTGGTTTTAGCCCTTGCCCAGGGAGTAAAATGGGTCGTCCAGACATTGTACTGAAGGAGAAAGAACTTTGACCAAGAAGTTGATTGGAGAGGGGAAAACATAAAGAAGTGCAGAAAATAATTGGCTGCTCAGATAAAATGATCTCAAATGCTTTAAAATGGCAAACAAAACCCTAAAGACGTGGTAGGAAAAGAAACACTACCATCCGCATAGATCATAGAATAACAATGGCAAAGAAGCATCCAATGATCAGCTCCAGGGAAATCAAAGATGATCTTCAGTTACCTGTGAGTACTGCAACAATCAGAAGATGCCTATGTGAAGCCAAACTATTTGCAAGAAACCCTCAAAATACCATTGCTGGATAAAAAAAAGATGTGTTGAAAAGGTTACAGTTTGCCAAAGAACACATTGACTGGCCTAAAGAGAAGTGGCGCAACATTCTATGGACAGATGAGAGCAAGATTGTTCTTATTGGGTCTAAAGGCCACAGACAGTTTGTGAGATGTCCCATAAACACTGAATTCAAGACACAGTACACTGTGAAGACTGCAAAATATGAAGGTGCAACCATAATGGTTTATGGATGTTTCTCATACTTTGGAGTCAGACCCATTTGTCACATGCCAGGCACCGGGGATCAGTCTGAATATATCAAAATACTGGAATACTGTTGCCTTATGCTGAAGAAGAAATGCTTGTGAAATGGGTGTTTAAGCAGGACAATGAACCCAAACACACCAGCAAGCAAAAGGAGATATAGTACTGCACTACATTGGTTCTGGATACAAGAGACATTTATGATTTTTAAAAAAAGAAAACTGTAAGTAAAAAGACTTTTTTTGGCCCCCAGCATGATAGGGTAAAATAAAACTATGTTGTGGATACAGCTCAGCCCACTGAACCCTAGTGACAGAGAGCATCGGATAAAGAGTAGAAAAAACTAACCTGATGCATTCAGAAAAAAACTCAGATGTCAAAAATGTTTGTTTAAAAAATTCTTAACTGGCAACTTTTATATTCTTAAAACAAACTATAAGGCATTTATTTAAACTATAAGGCATTTATTTAAATTAAGGCATTTATTTACATTGCATGGTTTTTAAATTATTCAGAGAAACATTTAAACAAAAAAAGTCTTCATAGTAAAGTCACAATCAAGAATGTGTAAATATATTACCATTAAATGCTTTATATAGTACCATTAAGTGAGTAAGAGAGATTGATACTTTTCCCTAATAAAACTGTTTTAATACTTTTCCCTTTTTCTTAATAAAACTGTTTTACCTTATTATGAGCCAAATAGGCAAGGAGACAAACATTCTCCAACATCTTCTTTAAACTCTGAGGAAATTCAGATTTAACTTTGTTGTTTTAAAAGCCACAAAGCTTTGACTTTAAAAACAGTGCTTGTATGTGTGCTATAGCAAAGAACTATTGTGATATAAATGTGTTATTGACTAAAGTATTAACATTCCATATTAAAGTATTAAAGTATTATCCACTGAAATGAACTTTATGATAATGTCACTGTTGCATAAATGACTTCCTTTTCTTCGGGTGGGAGGCCATTCTAAATAAGAAGGAACAGAAAAAGTAGTTTTACCAAATGTGTAGATTTGTGATAGACTGAATTATTGAACAGACACTGAGTCCAAGTAATTTCACAACTTTCTTTGTACTCACAGAAATTGGTTCGAATCCATTATGCATTAAAGGAGCCATTGAACAATAAGACATGATTTCTACATTCACACATGCACTAAAAGGGAAAATAATATATATATATATATATATATATATATATATATATATAAAAACAGTGAAGTTTAAAAAACGTGACTCTTTACCAAATATTAGTTTAGTTGGTTAAAGAATCGCTTTCACTTATATTCTTAATAAGAAAAACTTAGTAACAGGTCTTATTTTCAGAAATGTTTAGTGTAAACATGACCCACCTGATTTCTGCCTGAAGTTCACTTCAACATATGTAACACTCTTCCTCAGACATGTGGGCAACTCTGCAGTTGGCCTCTCTAAGAAAACACAATAAGTAAAGATTCAATTCCATATTAAAGGTGCATGACTCATGGTGAGTCATGTGATTATTCTTTGTAGTCAAATTTATTTAGTTTCTAACACTAAATTACTGCTATTATAAATTAAATGTGACCATCACAAAATAATCATAAAAGACTTGTGATTAAAGATACACGATACACAAGCTTTGGTTAGAGATATTTAGTATTAGCCTTAAATGAATATATGTTATGGTTAGGGTTAGGGTATAAGGTTATATGACATGTTAGGGTTAGGCTTAGGGTATAAGGTTATATGAGTATATGTTAGGGTTACGGTATAGGGTTATATGTGTATATGTTAGGGTTAGGGTTAAGCTTAGGGTATAGGGTTATATGAGTATATATTAGGGTTAGTGTTAGGGTTATGGTTAACCTTGTATGAGTATATGTGATGGTTTGGGTTAGAGTTAGGGTTATATGAATAAATGTTAGGGTTAAGATTAGAGTTAGGGTTATATATGTTGGGGTTATGGTTAGGGCTTAGGGTTATATGAGTGCATGTTTGCTGTGTAAGTAAATATTTCCTTACCCTTTTTTCTCTGCAATACAAGACAGAATATGATGACAAGTATGAAGCCTGTACAAGCAATGAAGGTGATGAGGGCTGTTAGTGGGTGACTCTCCGCTGTCAGACAGACATGAGGAGGTGATTTTAGAAAAATTACTTCCTTATGTTTTTACCAATGTCCCAAATTAAACATGAGGGTGAATATGGTAATAAATATTGCTGCATATACCTTATGAATCACTGTGGGGTATATGACTATTTCGTGCAGTTTGTAATCGAGTCAGTGGCCTTATGCGCTCTGTGGTTTGATAGCTAGTGGTGCCAGCTGGGGCTCTTGCACTGGAGCTGAAATGTGGGCTAATGTTGAGAGTTAATGGGAAAATGGCTCTTAGTTTAGCCTGGTAAAACACAGCACATGCCCAGTTTCCCTGGTCCATCCTAGTGTTTTTCAGGATATGTGGGCTGGTGAA
The DNA here is from genome assembly GCF_041902795.1 of Electrophorus electricus. NCBI lineage: Eukaryota > Metazoa > Chordata > Actinopteri > Gymnotiformes > Gymnotidae > Electrophorus > Electrophorus electricus. The sequence goes on from NC_137504.1 coordinate 133,398, forward strand.
GTTATGTGAGCTCCCTTGGTTTTTTAAGTTGATCCAAAACACTTGTAAGGTTGGCAGCTGATGAGAAACCCGACAATCTATGACAGTCATCTCCCTCAGTTAGCTGCCCTGGGTTGGCATTCACTGTGGATTAGAGAAAAAGATATTTGATTTTAAAAGTCTGTGTCTAAAATCAATAATTTTAGCAATATTCTGCATGAACATTTAGATACTGAAAATGATACTGAACTCAGATATTGAAATGCCATTGTCTGAATACAGAAGATACATTTGAGTACCTTTCACAACTACGAGTTCAAAGGACGTCGATCTGACTTCCGACGAAGTGATAGAACGGATACACATATATTTCCCAGAGTCATCCCACTCTATATGTGAAACGCTTAAAGAAAAGTCATTTTCCTTATTCTGGATATGTAGCCGTTCCTTAAAGCGAGTATACGCCTGGTTAAGCTCCATGGTTTTGACAGAAGGGTGGAGGTGGGGTTTCCAAATCCCTGTAGTGTAGGGATTGTAGTGATGAGGAGCTCAAACCTTTGCAAAAGAGAAGGAGCGAGTCTCCCTCACTGGCTCGGAAAAGGGTCTGCTCATTATTCACTGAGGCTGAAATAAACATACAGAGCACTTTACAAAAGACATGTTTGCTCGCTTACATGTTTACTCTACTTTTACATACACTCCTGGTCACAAAAATGGGCCAAACCCAAAACTAAATGGTCCTGGTAATGGTCCTAACAAGTCATTAGTCAGAAAATTAAGAACTAAAATGAACACACTCCGGAGACCTTCACCAACATTTGCTCATCACTGCAATTTACATTTACAGCATTTAGTTGATGCTTTTATGCAAAGCGACTTACAATTATGAGTGAGTACAACTTGAGCAATTGAGGGTTAAGGGCCTTGCTCAAGGGCCCAACAGGGGCAACTTGGCAATGTAATTTTAGGTTTGGCCCACACACACACACACACCCACACCCACATACATACATACATACATTGATTCACACTCAGTGATTTACCATGTTTAACTTCCAAAGTGAAAGTTTCTCCTCGGAAGGAATATCGTCCCTGATCCTGTAGCTGAAAGTCTTTTATAAATAAGTACTGTGTCTTTCCGAAATTAACAATTTTTTTGGTACCGAGTTTAGGTCCTTCCCATTTAAGTGTCTCTGTGCTGGATGAACAGTTTAAAGAAACATCATCTCCTGGAGCAATTTCTAGAACCTTTCCTTATGAGAGATGGAAAAAAAAAAATCATCTGAAGCAAAAATGTGACTATCATTTCTCATTGTGAAGGACAATAAGAAAACAAACTTACCATTCAAGACTGTAGATTCAGCAACATAAAATATCCAGATAAATGTCACTGCAAACCTTTTAAAAGATAGATATGTGAATCATTTTGCAATTACAGGAAGTGGACTTAGATTTCCTGTTATCAACAACAAATTGATGGTTACCATTTGTGCACGGTCAGGTTCACTTATGTAGACCACAGGCACAAACAAACACCTACCACCGATATGAAAAACCATCCACACCAGGCGGGCATATGCTAGCTGCTGATTTAACACCGAAAATTAAAAGAAAGTGAATAAGACGATACATTTTAACACCAACTCAAATTATTTACAATATTTTCTGTATGTCAGAATACATCCATAAGCAAAATCCAGAGGCCATGAATACATTTGATAAGATCATTTTGAACAGTGAAATAAATAATAATCTAAATATTCTCTTATGTCATTTCATTTATTATACGTGTGCTCGGAAACATTTGTTTGGCAAGTGCAATAAGAGAACCAAATCAGGACTGCATTCAGGGCTAAGATAATAAAATGTTGCCTTTTGCACATCATAACTTTATTTGTGGTGTTTATTGCATGACAGCCTAGAAGGTGCTTCTGTGAGACCTGTGAGAGATTTGAGTATGACACTAAAGTTTCCTTCCCAACGTTAACCACATTCACCAGTTCTGTTTTTCAAATTGATACAATGCTCTTGTAAAGTTGGTATCTGGCACTAAAACACAAACATCTCCCCCAGTTAGCTGCCTGAGGCACAAAAAAGATGACATTTAATCACAGTTCCAAGGAAATCTGAAAAGATGACATTTAATCAAATCACAAAGACCCTGCTGTACTTTGTTTTACAGGGGCAATGTTCAAGCTCATATGTGGTCCAGTTTTTAAAAGTTATTAAATCGTGGTTAAGAATCAATTGTATAGTCCAAGCAGAACTGCTGAAGAGATTATGTTTGTACAACCATCTGAATGTGACAGTCACTTTCAATCTTTAATTCTGAAATGATAATTTTTCTAACACAAGCAACAAAGATCTGGCCACATTTTATTAATTATACTAATTTGTTATCAGGTGGATTGAAGGTGATGTAATGAAAGGCCGCTTATCGTCACAGACAGGATGTGCAGGGCACACAGCACATGTGGATGGATCAAGGGTAATAGTGGCAAGGAAAAACTCCATAGGGCATGAGAAAGAAACGTTGAGAGGAACCAAGACTCAAAAGAGGGCCCATCCTCTTCTGGCTAACAACAGACACTACACTCAATACAGTACACACACAGTACAATAACAAGAAACCAAAACACAAACACATTTCGCTACCTCCCTGGGGTTACGCCTCTGCGTGGTTGTTTGATGTCTGTTTTGTGTTGGTGTGTGTCTGTGTTGGTTGTGTCTGTTACACCAGACTTCCAGATGTGGCCCCGCCCTTTTCCCATGCATGCTTCTCTTGGTTGTTGTATCATTTAGCTGATTGGCTGCCTCACTACTGCGCTCCTGTTTTAGGTAGAAAAGGGAGGCCGGCTTGAAAGACAGAGAGACTAATAATCTTGTGTATAAGGCAGTAGTGGCCAAATGTCCTGTGGCATACTATATAATACTTATACAATGTGCTTATACACAAATGAGCCCCTTTTACTGCTAACACTGATTGTGAATGGAGTACAGTGTTGTCCACAAAGATGTCCCGAGCCTGAGACACAGCCAGGTTATGTCTGGGCATGATGGAGTAAAGAAAACATATGAGAAGTTGTTACAATATTTCTTCTGGCCTTTGATGAAAGCAGATGTGTCATGTTTGCCAGCTATCTTGGAAGCCTAATCACCTGCTCCTTTATAGCCTATTCCAGTGCTCCACAAGCCCTTTGAAAAAGTTAAGGTTGATTGTGTGGGTCCACTTCGCAAGACAAGCAGGTCACAGGGATTTGCTGATGATAATGTGAATGACTATCGTTTTACATTTACGCTTGTAGCATTTAAAAGTGCTTTCTCATTTATTCATAGAATGTGTCCTAGCCAGCACAGAAGGTTAGTGTTCAAGATACCGATGAACTAGAATACTGCTGAAATACAGGGCTCAATGCTGATAACTAAAAGTGTAAACAAGTATAAACTCTATATCAGACAATGATAAGTGCAATAACAATCTCAAACTATACATCCTAGAGATTCACTTACCCAACCGGTGCAGGATCAATGGTCATTTTAAATTATCCATAAATAGATAAGTCTTCAGTCTGTGTTGAAAGACTGCAAGGGACTCTGCTGTCCAGACAGCCTGTAGAAGTTCATTCCACCATCAGGGAGACAGGACTGAGAATAGTCTTGATGCTTGTCTTCCATGAGACTTGAAGCATGATGTTTCAAGCCATGTTGTACCTGAGGTACAGATCTGGCTTTAACTATGGTCATCCTGTGTGGAGGGGCTGGTCCATTTTTGGTTTTGTAGGCAAATATTAAGGTTTTGAACATGGGCAGCTACTGGAAGCCAATGAGTGACGTGTGAACTTTAGAAGATTGAAGACCAGTCATGCTGCTGAATTCTGGACAAGTTGTAGAGGTTTGATGGCTCAAAGAGGAACATCAGCAAGTAGTGAGTTGCAGCAGTCTAGCTCTGAGATGACAAGAGACTGCACAAGCACCTGGGTAGCTTCCTGTGAGAGAAAGGGCCAAAGATATTTAAGTTTGTGGATATATGTGAGGAAAGTTTGAGCAAATGCTGAGTGTGAGAGGTCCAGTCTCAGCATAACTAGAAGAAAAGAAGAACAAAAACCTTCTGCAGGTGTTAGTATCCACATTTCTAACAAATGTCAGGTTTCATGGCAATAAACTGCTTTAAAAATGTGGTAGCTACCTAAGTTGAGTGATTGAATTTCTCATCTGATTATGTACAAGCTTGACAAATTATCAGTTTCCTAGCTGTCTTCTCTGGATGCAGAGAAGCATGTGAGATTTTTTCTCCCCACATAAGTATGGAACCAAGCTTTGGCCAAAAACCTCTTAACCAGATATATATCAGAATGTAGTGTGTCATCTTCACTAGGCAGTTTTTTTCAGAATTACAATCGGTGTTTGGGCGGTTAAGACTACCCATTTTATTCATGGTTATTTTATTTCTGACACACTGACCCCACAGCAAAGATACATGTCTGAAGCATAAAATCTAAGACTGCACAAATTCAAATGTAAGACTTATTAATGCCTTAAATTTATAAAACGTAATTTCAGACAAATTAAGGACCCATGGGCACCCTGCACCACTGCCTGCCACACACACACACACACACACACACACACACACACACACACACACACACACACACACACACACACACACACACACACACACACACACACACACACACACACACACACCAGAGCTTGAGCTGGCCAACACTTACACATACTCCTCACTCTGTCTCTCTCCCCCTCTCTCACAAACACATACCCTGTACCCAGTCACCTAATTATTGACCATGTTCACCTTTACCATGGTTGCCTCCACTGCACTCTCCTCCATTGCCACACTTTACTCACCTTAATTTGAATGTGGCCTCATATTACAGTCCGAGATAATGAACAACAGGCTATGGTCTGATTAGCAGTATGTAAAGTTGGGAAATTGCTGACTGGTAGTTTTGGTAAAATATGACATATTGCCACAACTACGACCATGCTTTTGCATGTTTTAGGGAGGCTATATTCCTCTAAACGTTCTTTAGCCCACCAGAACAACAACAAAAAAGCATCCCTTTTCCTCATTCATTCTCGATCATATTTGGCAGTGACATCGATTATACAAATTCATAGTGATCTTGGAGGGTGCACTATCTCGGGATCTCGGGGAGACGCTTTACTGCCCCATAACAAGACACCTGAAAAACTCTTTGGGTTAGCTAGTACTAGCAGAGTTGCTCATTTCGGCGTGTTTTGTTTGAATTTGGCAGGGAAAAGCACGCTTTTGAGGGTGAACAAAATTTGGGCCGGTTTTAGCGGTTATATATGTGACCAAGAGTCACAAGGGTATGTGTGTGTTTGTAAAAGCAGATGAAATTTAAATAGGATAGCCAGTATCTAATCAGTTGTCAAGAGTTTGATAGGTTATTTAGCGTTGCCACGCCCATCTATTGAGTGATTCATCAACTAAACGACATCAGTAATTCATTAGATAGGCTAACGCTTTTGTCTCTCACAGTGCCAAAGTTTGGAAAATACAACACAAACAAAGTTACCGGAAAGAATGGGAACGTGACTCTGAACTAAAGCCTTGGACAGCAGCTTCTCTAGGAGATGATTCAGGATAAGGTCGTGTGTCAGATCATAAAAAAGTGCATTAAAACTTCATATGATTACTGCTCTGTACATTTTACAGGTTCTTCATGCATTTTGGCTTATTTTGAAACCCGTTTTGGCTGGAAATCACTGCAACAATCTGGCAACCCCGAGCACTAGCTATGTAAATTTGTGCGCAATGGCTCGCTATCGTTGGCGGAACACTCAGCTGTGCACTTTTACAATATTAGGATAAGTGTTACGGTTAAGCACAAATTTACAGTGAGGAATTGTGTCTAGCTAAATAATGAAATGCAAGCTTGCGTGCATGATTGCTTTAGCTAGAAGTGCCTACTGAATGTATCCAGCACGTGAACCCTCAGCAGGAGAGAAGCCCGCCTGGGTTTGTCGTCCAGAAGGATGTTTAGGCGAACTAAACCACCTCTGAGGTTATCTGCCAAACGGCTGAAGCGAGAATCAACTCAGAACTTATTAAAAAGTTGAACTTTCCAGTCTACCACTGCATCTCGTGCCTACTAATGATCCGCTGATCAACAACCTTCAACTCAGGAATAATGCATGACGTAGACGACACCTTGCATGACGTAGACGACACTTTGCACAAATGAAAAGGGAATAAACAAACAGCACACGGAGAGACACTGCTCACAGCTGTGGCTGCGGTGAGTAAGCGTGATGTTTTGATGCCATTTCATTTCACAATAGATCTATCAACATTTATCCTCACACCTCAATAAAAGCAGCACTGGAGCGCTTTAACGCGCATCAAACCGCACTGGTACACTGATGTGTGTTAGTGCGGCATGTTCGGCTATACTGGTTTTCTTGTTTTGATGCGGCTTTACATATTGATATAACTAAACAAACTTATCGTTTCAAATGCTTTATAAGTTGTTATTTTGTAAGCAACTGTGTGGCGTATAACAAAGTCAGCGTTTTCAAAATGACCTCTGTGGTTACGCTTGTTAAAGACATGAAGAAACCAGGCGAATCCAGCTCGCAAACTGACCACAGCAGCAGCCGGAATGGACGGCAGGTAAGGGTCAGACTTCTTTAACGCGTTTCCTCAAATGTCGACGTTTTTGCGATACTAATACTAAGATAGTTACTAATATGTTTAAGTTCATTATGAACATCCGCTTGGTCAGTGCTGGACTTCCAAGCACTTTTGAGGCAGTCATTGGTGACTGCCGTGAAGTACACCACCCAGTTGTTCGTTTATTGGGTGGTCGTGTGTATTAATGGGTAATTACGTAGGCCTAAATATTTTGTGAAATGTCAACGATTTTTCTTTACACACATGAACATAAACTTTAACTGTAATAAACACTACGTTTAAGTCGGTGTGTGTGTGTGATTGTAAAAAGCTGATATCAGTCTGTAACGCGTCACTGAGTTCGAGAAAGGCGCTATATAAATGTAACTAAATAATAATAAACAACAACAATTCTGGCGAGCTTACTTGTCGAGTTTGTCTTAGTCCAGTAAATGTAGCTTTCTGACCTCGCTCTATATCAGATTGTTTTTTGCTAAATGGCCAAAATATTGTAGAAGTGCTGAAAAGTGCTGAAATATTGTTGATTGTGAAAGTGCTGAAAAGTTGCTTCTAGTACCAAATCCAAGTAGGGTGGTTTGTAGCAACTGGTGGGTAATTGGGGTAATCAACTTTCTCTGTAGGAAACTAGTGGGGGCCTGTGGGACTCTGTGAAAAAGGCGGCCTTTGTCATCGGGTCGGGCCTGTTCTTCCTTGCTGCATTCCGGAACTCTGTGACATGGTAACAAATGGTTTATTTACATTGCTTTGGATTCTGGGGATGAATTTAGATGCTGACATTGCAAAGACAGAATTTCCTCATCTCAATCAGGGAGAGTATATGCGGTTTCTTCTTTTGGTGTCACTCTACTTGTTAATGTTGTGTGGTTGCAGTACATGTTCAATTAAAAAAAGGAAAAAAGGAATTTTTGGCATACATGAGCTCATACTGATTGAGTAGTCAGCACAGTTTCTCAGTGGAACGTGTTACTAGTTTTGCACTTAATATGAATGATGATAGCAAATGATAATGAGGAGATTTTACACAGATCTTGTACAGAAACCCTGGCCCCCTGCTATCTGCTCCCTCATTATTCTGCAAGATTGTCTGTTATGTCACTGTTCTGTAGTGGGAAGGAGGGGCTCTCCTTCTGTGTGAAAGTGCAAACTGGGTGATGGCAATGCACTAGAGTAACTTTTATACACACTAGATCCACTGTTTATTACAAGGCAGCAAAAATAATGTCCCTTTAGCAGACTCATGAAACAACCTCTTATCTCAAGTTTAGATAGTTCTAGGAAATTTATTGTTTTGTCCACTGATCCTTGGATCCCTATCATCATTAAATTGTTAATTACTGAGAGAACAAGTTTCTGCAGATGCCATGGGGCTGTTAAGGTACTTATCTCTCCTCTCTGTCATAGTTCATACATTTAAATTGTGTCCATATGTTGAAAGAATAAATGTTTGTCTATAGTTGTGTGTGTCCATATGTTGAAAGCATACAACCACAGCGCAAAAATGTATCATCCTAAGCTGCTGTGTGGTGATGCTGTGTTATGTGCAGGCACCTGCAGAGGTTCTGGGGAGCATCGGGGGATTTCTGGCAGACCCAGTGGACTAAGCTTTACCGTGCCTTTGATGGAAACGAAGCAGCATTGTTCATTGTTGGTGAGGGCAAAGCTACTGTTCCAGCTCATTTAGTGTAGGATTCCTTATAGCGAAGACCCTCTAGCTATAGCGTTGGCCTGGAGTACACTGTTGACGACAAGCATTAGGCCAGGAGTCAGTCCCTCTATGTTAGACTCAGAGGCGTGACAATACAGCAGGTTCATGGAAAGCAACACTGACTTGCCTAACATGTCTGAGACAGTCAAGATAGCCAAAGTACAATAAATCTTAATTGGCATTTGTTAAAGTGGTTCTGTTTTTGTGCAATTTGTAAAGGGAGGAGACAATTTTGAATGTTTAAATTTTCTCCTTACTCAAATTATCTACAGCACATGAAAAAATGTGCTGAAGATAAAACATTAACATTTAACTTGATAAACATAATAAACAAGAAAAAAAAATAGACTGATGGGAAGCAAAAATTATTAATTCATCAAGCAAAGACATTTTTTGTGAATTCCATTATCATGGTGTCATGGTGCTGTTAGAAGAGAATCAAAATTGAGTGATTGTACATTTGTGAGTGGAGCTTTGAGTAAAAGTTCATGTTCACGAGTGTGACTAACTTGTGCTTTTGGGTGAACAGGGACCTTGTTGGTACCCACGTTCTGCTTCTGGCTGTTTAATGGTTTCCTGATGGTGGTGGACACAACAGGGAGGCCCAGTTTCATCACACGCTACAGGATCCAGGTGGACAAAAACAACCCGGTATGGAGCCATGTGGCCTAGTAACTCCGCCGAACTCTGTTAGTCATTACCATCATGTCCTAGTGGAAATGAAAGGAGCTTAGACAGTTTCCCCCATCTGTGTAGCTAATGGTCTGAAGGGCAAGAATACAGATGAGCATCACTGTTACCAAGGACCACCACACAGCTGAAAGAGACCGAGGTGCTGTAGCTGGAGGGCCCCACTGGAGACCCAGACATGCATGTGTCCCCCGCCTTACATATAAGCTAACATTTCTAGTCTTACCTATATTAGCCAACGTGTCCAGTTTTACATAGCTCAAAAGTAAAGTGCCAGAGTATTATCTGATCCACCTTTAGCATGCAGTATCAAGTTGATTTATTTCCCAGGGTTATATTTTTAGATGCAAAAAAAACAGTTTATTTAGATTTATATATTAATGCAACATGATACATCTCTGGTCTAGATTAGTACTACTGCCGATTACCATAACTCATGAACTGCTTACTCACGATGAGCCTACTTGGGTTAAAGGTCAACAAGCAGATTTACTTCTGGATATGTGGGGAGGTTTAAAGGTTTCCAGTGTTCCACAGCCACTCCGTGCTATGGAAATTAGAGCTGATATTATTAATCACTGAGATACTGATAAACTCCAGTCCCCCTGGAGCTTAGCCTGGATGGTTCTTGTATGAGTTGAGAGAAACCTCACTGATAACCAGTGTCCTAGTACATTGTCTTTTTGTGACACATGCCAGCCTTTGAAATATGACCTGAATTAAGATGTTCATAACTTTCCTTATTAGTATTTAATAGATTTATGTACTAAAAGGAAATTATTATTATTTTTTTTTTATCTACCACTGTAGTAAAAAGCCCCATAAGTTGCATAACCTTGCAATTATTTGAACAAAATCTCAAATATGTAAAATACAGTACTTACATTTAAAATGTTTTGCTAATACATAATTCTTTGGGGTGTGCGAGACATCAGACTAAGCACAGCTAACATGCGTGTGCTGGTGCCGTAGGTGAACCCACAGAAGCTGCGTTACGCAGTGTGGACGGTGCTGATGAACCAGCTGCTGCTGTCCGTGCCGCTGGTCTTGCTCACTTACGTGGTGATGAAGTGGCACGGGGAGCCGTGTGGCCCAGACCTCCCCACCTTCCACTGGGTGCTGCTGGAGCTGACTGTCTGCGGTCTGCTGGAGGAGATCTTCTTCTACTATTCCCACAGGTCAGCAAAGCAAGTCTACCCATACTGCCACCTGCTGGGCATGAGATCCTGTGTTGTATTTAATTCAGTTCCATCACACATCCTAGTTAAGCATGGGATTGGCAGATTACTGTGACTCAGAGCTACTCTGTAATCTGGCATTTAGCCTACCAACTTTCCTACTAACATTTATTAAACAGCAGTCAAATTAATATTCTACAAATTAATATTACCAATCCTGGTGTAAAGGTAGGTAACTTCTGTGTAGACCAGAAGAAATGCTTGACTGTAGTTTCTCCCACACACAGGCTGTTCCACCAGCCGCTGTTCTACAAACACATCCATAAGATCCACCATGAGTGGACAGCTCCAGTGGGCGTGGTGTCCCTCTATGCCCACCCAGTAGAGCACGTGGTGGGTGGCATTTCATCAGCCTCACTTTGTGTGTCTGACAGTCATCTGCTCTGACACTAGTAGTTTTTGTGGGTTATGTATGTATATGACTGTTTGACACACACGCTTTAATCCCCCGGCAGTGCGCCAACATGTTCCCTGCTCTGATTGGCCCTATGCTGCTGGGCTCGCACTTGGCCACGACCTCGCTGTGGTTCTCTATTGCACTGTTGGTCACCACCATCTCCCACTGCGGCTACCACCTGCCTCTGCTGCCGTCGCCCGAGTTCCATGACTTCCACCACCTCAAGTGAGCACCCAAGAAAGAAGGGAAGAAACAGATTTAAGCAAGCAGTTTTAGGCTTTAGCTCTTCAGAACAGTCCTGTAGATTTGAAACCCCTTCAGATGCATGTCTGAACAAGGATTTTAGACACGCATTGGCATTGTCATAAACCAATGTAAACTAGTCTCATCATACAGACTGTAGCATAGCTCCTATTTGCTATACCTTCTGCTAAACCTTGCTTATAGGAGATGACGGATATACAAAATACATTGAGTGTTAGATCAGTCTCTTGCTGAGTACCAGTTGGAGATCAGCTCAGGTACATTTTGAATTGTGAAAATCTCTTACATTCATTCAATCTTTGTCAGACAAACAGGAGTTTAATATGACAAAAAACAAAAACCACCCCAACTCGCCTACAACTGAGTTTTTATACTGGTTGATCAGGTGGCTATGCTTGAGTGTATTTTGTTCATCCATGGCCATCTTTCCTGGTGGCAGGTTTAACCAGTGCTATGGAGTTCTCGGAGTCCTGGACAGACTCCATGGAACAGATGACAAATTCCGGAAAACCAAACCCTTCGAGCGACACACTATCCTACTGAGTTTGACGCCACTTAACGAGAGTATCCCTGACTCACCAAAGCCAACTCAGTGACCACGCTGCACCTACTGAACACTACCAGGCCTCATCAGTTACCAGTCAAGCCAAGCAGCAGCTACCAGAGCATTTAGAAACATGAACTGAGAGTGTCAACCACATCTTGTCAAATTGACTTACTTGAGAGTTGTACTATTGTACTATTGTGTACAATCTACATGTCCAGAGCAAGGTCACGTTTCCTAAAGAACCTTTTAAAACACCATTTCTAGTGACACTAGTAGAGTAGTGCTGGCAACATAAGACTCTCCTTATGTCTCAGACAGCTTTGCTAAACTATGAGATTTTAATTAATGAATTTTAATCCTTTCAGATCAGTATTCCCCAGGCAACCAAAAAGAAAATTTTCTACATGCAATGCTTCTAAATTGTAATTAATAAATACCACAAATAGTTTATTGTATTTGGATGATAAGTTTAATATGAAGTGGATTTTCTCAATATTAAACATTCCTAAGCATTCAGATTTAATGTTTTAATGTAATGATTAGTACTACATGTAAATAAATAATGAAATGGACATGCATTTCTACATTTTGATGATTTCAAAATGCAGCAATAATGAACCAAGTTGGACAGGCTGAATAATAAATCTGTTTCTTAGCTTTGATAAATGTTAAATTTGAATGACAGTTTTTACCTGCATTATTAACATGACTAGCACTGAGAGGACTCAACCCAGCTTTGGTTGAGACTCCTACTGCTGCAGATGACATCCATTGCCACAGATGAGCACAGAGTGAGCAGACAGACAGAGAGTGAGAAGACCCAGATCTCAGGGTGAACACCTCGTGCTGAACCATGTTACAGGTGTCGTTAGGTCTGGGCTTAAGAAACTGACCCAAACTCATGACCAAGTCTGGGCAGCACCAACTGGAACAAAACAAAAAACCTTTAGCATGGAAAAAGACAGAGCACAACAGTTTAAGGTTTTTTTTGTCCATTTTATATATATATATATATATATATATATATATTTTTTTTTTATTCTTTAAGGAAAAGCATAATTACTAGAAATTACAAATGACACTAATAGCGAATCACATCAGCCTACAAAGCAGATATCATGAATTTTAAATGTTATGGTACAAGTTCTCATTCAAGTATTTTACATTTCCCATTTTGTTTTGTTTTTTTTGTTGCCTTTTTTTGTTGGTTTTTTTGCTCTCTTTTTTCATGTTTATGAGCCCAGAAGACTATAATGGTAGTGAACTATTAACATTTTTTTTGTAAATACCCTTACACGGCTGTTTCAAATCTATGGCTTTTTGGGTTCTGTCAGGTTGGTCTTCCTGTTCTCAGACCCAGCAGCCGTGATCACTATAGCCACGGCAACACCGAGCCCATCGCTGACGAATGCGGTCAGAACATGACAGCAAGAGACAAAATGCTCCCTCACCCAACTCGCTGGCAACACCAAGAAGGCCATGCCAATCTCCAAGCCCCATCATACAATCTGCAGGTGGCAGGAAGGAACTGCCTCTGCTCCACAGCAAGCAGGGGAGGGGAGAGACCCAGCATGGTAGCTCTGCTCAGGGAACTGTAATGGTCAGGCGTAGGGTCAGGAAATGCAACACAGGATTTGTTTGTTCTTTTGCTTTTTGTTGCCTGTAAATGATTCTATAGTAATGTCATTAATAATAAACCTTCCTTAAATTGAACCACTGCTCCCTTAAAAAACAAAAAAACAACAAAAAAAACAAACACCACACACCTCATGCTAAATTCTAACTGCATTCTGCTTTTTTAAATCACTGTGGTTAAATGTAGTTTTTTTTTTTTTTTAAAAGGATAAAACTAAAAAAATCTGGTATTCTTCTGGAAATCGAATCAAGTTCAACACAGGAGCCTCTAACCATGAGTCGACTTAACAGAATCAGAAAATCTATTTTACAATGGAGGGAACAAATTTTTACATTTACACCTGGCACTGAAACTGGCTCATGGCATAAATGCTTTTTTGCAGTTCAGCTCTTGGGTTTTCCAGTCCTGTGCTACACCCATGTTCCCACTTGCTAAGTCCACAGAGGTGTTATGTTGTCATGTGATACTGAAATATACACATTATTTTAAGCACAGCTACAACACAGCAAAAATTTAACCTAAAAAATTATTAAAAAGTTTACCAGGGACAGTTTAAAAAAAAAAAAAAAAAAAAGTGCGTACACATGTAAGGCGAATATACAGTTCTTTTCTGAGCTGCTGAAACAAAACCTTGCCCCTTCTGAACTCTAATTTGTTGAGCAGCAGTACCCCCATGCTCCAGGGTGTTTGAAGGTAGGCGTAGTCAGCTGGAGGCGATGCCATTCTGCACAGCTGAAGATGGGCATGGGTCCAACTTCGCTTCCGGCAGCGCCAACGCAGGCGGTCTGCCCAGACCCCATCGCACGCGCACACTAAAGCATGGGGCATTCTTCAGGTCAACCAATACGATTAGCTGTGTGCACTTTTGTTTTGCTTTTTTAAAGGGTTTTTATCTGCTCCCTCCATCATGATCAGCACTGTGCGTGGGTGTGTGGCAGCGCAGTCACAGGAAGCTCCAGGTGTTTTTTGTCCTGATGAGCAGTCTGCACACGTCCCACATTATGTCCAGAAGCACCTGTAGCACACTGAGATGGGAATAGCCTCTCTCTTCAAGTAATCGGGATTATTGATTCGTCCTTGAAGGGTCTGAATGAAAAAAGATTGAAAGACTGCTCATAGTCCTCGAGACAGAACAATGCAACACTAAGAATCACACATACACCAAGGGTTAAGCGTCTGTAACAGACCACATGACACTTGGAAGACAAAAGGCTGGGTGAAAACGCTCGGGCGTGGCAGGGGCGTGGCGACGGGGAGGCGGATGTTGACTTGACTGATGGAGTTTTGCATACTTGCAGTTTTAAATGCTGTACAATCAATGTTAAGGTGCCCGGCGCAAGTTAAACAGAAACACCATTAACATAAGGCAACTTTCAACAAAGTGGCTCATAGAGGGAAGAGTTCCAGTCAAGACAGATATATGATAGGGTTGACCTTTTCTGTTTTGCCCCTTCCTGTCTAGACAACTGCAACTGTTTCCAAAGGTAAAGTTTCCAACCAATGGAAAAACCATCTTAATTCAGAAATGCATCACTCATCTTTCAATCATTGAGGGTCAGAAGGAAAGGACAAAGCCAGTGAGCAAATACAGGGCCACTGATGATGCGACTGCCAGGTTCATTAATTAAGCTTCATGGGGAAATAAAGAGAAATCAAGAACAATAATAATAATAATAATAATAACAATAACAATAACAACTAACAATAACAACAACAATAACAATGATGATGATGACAAAGAATGGAACAATTTCTTATCCCTTCAGTAGTCTCTTGATCTGTCTCACAAAATGGGGTTTCAGATGTAAAAGTGTTTTAAAAAAAACAAAACAAAAAAAATACGTAGTAATGGAAGAGCCTAGATTTTCCATTCACAAGCCGTTTGTCAGTCAGTACATCATGCTTGCGCTAGCGGCTGGAGCCCACAGTGCAGGGCGAGTAGTGGAGGCTGGCAGGGTTGGGGTTACTTTGGTAGCTTGGCGTCGGGCACGGTTGATCGTTGGCTGGTGTTTTTGGCATCATCTCTGGCAGGTAGAGCTCCGGAGGCGGAGGCAGAGCTCATCTGGCCATGGGGCCGGCCAGAGGGCTGAGAGGGGTGGCGGCGGCGGGTGTCACCACTGGAGGAGTGGCGCTTACGAGCACCTTCCTCCATCGGGGGCTGAACACAAAACCAAAAGCAAAGACAGAGTCAGGCCTGGTTACTTACAGAGCACATTTCACAAGAGGCAGTTAATAACTGACAAGTAGAATAAATTGAATTTATTAAAAACGTTTAAAAGTTTAAAATAAATAACATTTAAATACAAAAGAGGAAAAAAAAAATCAAACAAAAGGATGGGAGATAAAGGAAATAAATGACTGGATATTTGGATACTCAAGGAAACATAATTCAAACACTTGGGCTCTCTGCTGTACAAACTCTGGGTGTAGTTTTGCATTTTCTCCAGTCAAAATCAGGATGAAAGTCAAATCCAGTTTTAATAAAGCATTTGTGACACGGCCTGTATATTTTCTTCTCCCACACAAACACTTACGTCCACCCTGAAGTCTTCCAGGCGTTTGAACTTGCGCAAGTATTCCTGCAGTGTTGGGTCGATCTCCAGGCTTTTCGCTTTGGAATACTTCAGGAATGCCCAGAACTTCTCCAGCCCGTACAGCTGACCTGTCAGGACACAAAATGAACACCCAGGAAAACGGTTAGTCCACCCAACTAATTCGCTGGGAGCAGTCAGCAGTAATACTATTCATGCTGCGTTAGCGTTTTCCCACCTGCTTCATAATCCCTTATGGTCTCCTCCTGGAAGTCTTTAAAGATGTCTGGCCGGAACTTCCTCTCAAGACCATAGCTGTAGTACCTGAAGAGACACTCCAGACCGTACCTGTGGAGTAGACAGACACAGCCAGAACTGTGGCATGCTCCGAACCATCTGTCCAGGACACTAAGTGACAATGTACAGTACAGCCTTGGACTGAAGCCATAATTTACATTTATGGCATTTAGCTGACACTTTTGATCAAAAAAGGGGCCCCAACTGTGGTACATGCAAATTACACAACAAATCTCCAGTATGTGACCTACTTTCTGGTAGAAAGTGAAAAGAATTCGTCCAGAAGATTTTTTGTTTTGAGATGAGCACAGATGCTAAACACAAGACCTGTGTCTGGTATCCACTAAATCTAAATTGCTGCCCCAAGCGCAAATGCTGTTGTCATGAACAGACGAGTTACAAAAGTAAGTTCTTGTCTGAACACCTTAGCACTGAGGGAAACTACAAGTTAATCAAAACCAGTTTTCTTTAACATGGCACTTTGGTTTTTTTTTGTTTTTTTTTACAAGCATTAACAAGTTGCTATCTTTTAATTCTCTGTCGCTCACCCAATGATAAAGCACATGACCTACACAGTGGCTCTGAGAAAAGGGTCACATGACTATTGAAAGGTCTGGTAGCTCTCACACAGGAACATAACTGAATCTTACTGGACATGATTATTGCTTGTTCAAACCTGCATTAATCGGCCAAAACTAATGTATAATGTTCCTTGTTAGAAGTGTTGGGGGTTAGGGGACAGGGATAAGATATGGGTGAGAGCGGGGGTAAAAAGCCTATACCTGTATCCTTCCTTTCCATCCTCAACGCCCAGCTGTCTGAATTCCTCATACATCTTCCTGTTGAAATGATCACGCAGGAAAAAGGACCAGAAACGAAAGAGTGTGTTCATCTCCTGAGACTGGCCTATACCCAGACGCTTGCGCTCTGGACGGGGAGAGAAAGACAGCGAGCAAGAGAGGTTTCAGGATGGGCTCTGGTTTACCAGAAGTCATAGCTGTGTTCACAGTGAAGGCGGGAGCTAGCCCAGACTGTACCATTTAGACACCGTCGACGGTACTTGTGGTAAACGTGCTGGGTGAAACCATTCTCCTTGAGCAGCTCATGGGAGGGGTGCTGGAACTTAGGCAGAGACTGTGGTGTGCAACCGTAGGTACCCAGTGCAGAGGCACCTTCAGACGGACTGGCATTTGAACTGGAGAGCAGAGCAAGATTGCACACTTAAGGCCACTGCTGACCTCTAAAGGACAAAACGTACGATCTACATCGTATTCTTAGAGAGAATTATTTGATGTATGAAGTCCAGTAAAGGGGCTTTGTGAAGCACACCTGACAGATGCGGTGCGGGAGCGGTGCTCTCTGGAGTCCATCACCCAGCCCACATGGCACTCCATCGGCGGGTTGGAACTGTGCCGCGTTTTCCTCTTACGTGGCGTCTGGACACGGACACACACACACAGACAGACAGACACACACACACACACACAGACAGATAAATAAATAGAACAGCACCATCAAACTCAAGTGTACAGGAAGGAGCTGGACATTGGTGTACCTTGGCATCAACAGCTCGGCCTTCTTTGACAACAGGGTAGAAGCGAGGCGTCTGTGTGGGGTCCTTCAGCCGCGGGGTGCGTGGCGTGCGCGGCGTGCGGCTGTTGCGGTAGTTGGGCGAGTCAGGGACCGTGGTAGGTAGGGAGCGCGCCATCACAGATGGCTCCGGCGCCCCAAACAGCTTGTTAGCCAAAGCATCTGTAGGGACTGGACATGAGCACTGATATCACACAGAGGCCGCGCAGAGTCACAGGACAGCTGCATGTCAGAGATGACAGCCACTCACCATGTTGTGGGCGGGGGGGTCCAGGAGGCACTTCCTGATTGGGGTCCACTGGGGGCTCTGGGGTCAGACAGTCAAACTGCTCACGGCTAATCAGATGAACCTTCTTAAAGTTCTCCACCTCTTGCTGTTCCAACACAACCCAGGATCAGTTAAAAAGCTGTACACTAAACTCTAGTCACTTAGGTGAACTCCTGTACAAACTACAGACATTCAGGTAAAAGGCTGAACGGTTTAACCTGCACCGCAAAATCAAGAATTACCAGTGAAAATAAAAACACACATGCATCAGGTAGTTAGGCTAACACTCTTAGGGTAGTCAGGAGGAAAAGAAACAGACACCCACCAATAACTAGGGTTAAAAAAACCAAACAGGATTCAGTGTAGCACAGTGTTAAGAAACTGACGAGCAGAGATCAGTAGGAATCACAGAATTGGTGAAATCAGTGAATCTCATTTTTATCCCCTGTGAAATTTATTTAACAGTAACATGTCAATTTTAAAACTACACGCCACTGTCAGCAGGCACAGAATAATCAGATGTTGTGGGCGGGGGTCTTTGTAAATGGAACTAATGTACACACAAAGTCCACTTTCTTCATATAGCACATCACAATAAAATTGGATTTCAGCTCAAACTGTTTAATGAGCAAATCCCCCTCACAAATTTGGCAGGAACGCAGATCTCTCTGTGACGAACACCACCTCCCCTCCACTGCCCAGTTTATACCGACAATCCCACACATGAATAGCTCAAAGACCAACACAAGAGCATCATGGGAAGGGGGCCTTTTGCCACATCCAGAAGTAGCTCAACCAAACACCACAGAATTTCCAGGTCTGGACAGAAAGAGTCCATACAAACGACCAGGCACCTGGAACCCGTCAACATCCAACAGAGGAATGAAACTGAACTAGCATTAGCTAGTTTAGCTACATGCATTTATTCTCTTAGCTTTGCCCAGTGACATCTGGTCAAACACTGAACGTTCTCTACTCATGTTGGTCAATCATTAGCATGAAACTTGCCAATTGACAATCTGCCTTTCAACATAGAAATGTGATGGGTGTGTGTGTGCACGCGTACGTGCGTGGTGTCATGGCACACAGAGTGCAGGACTCACCTTAATGGTGGCATACTCTGGCTCATACGCGTCGTGCCACAGGTCCTGCTCGTAGTAATACAAGCCATCATTGATGACCTTCACCAGCTCACTGGTGAGCTTGGACCGAGAGATATGGTTCCCAGTACGATCTCCGCCCGGGTGCTTGCGTAGATAGGGTGGTGTTTGGGTAACAATCAGGATCTTGTTGACATCGTGGTCATCGATTTCGCCGTCAGAGTCCTCGTCTGACCAGTCGGTGAAGGTGTTCCTTCGGCCATCCATTTGCTCCATCTCCTCGTCGAACATGAAGTCCAGCTCTTCTGGCTCGTCCTGCTCATCTTGCGGCATAGGGCCCAGCAGGGGGCGCACTTCCTCCAGCTTCTACAAACACACAACATGCATCAAAACACCTGCCTGCATCACCTTCCCTTCAGTAATCAGTGTTCACCACATCACTGTATCTGGAAAGGTCATTCTACCCCACAGACAAAGGAATGTGTTATTTTCACATTAAAAACACGGCAAGCAGCTTTTAGCAAAAATGGCGGTAAGATCTCTGTTCTGTACCTTGGGCCTGGCGGGGGATGGACGAGGTCTCTTCTTCACTTCGATCCAGGACTCAGAGTCCAGGTCCGGCAGACTGGCAGACAACCCTTTGGGCATAGTCTTCAGGTTCCCCCCATCCTCCTGTTTGGCCTGCACTGGGGTGGAGGCTCTCAGACAGCCTGAGGAGAAATGCCCCGCCCATTAAGACATGCCCCCTGCCCGTTTAGTAAACGAGAAGCTGTTTCTATTCTTATGCATCTGACCGATAAAATATGAAGCTATTTTATAAGTTATAAGTGCATAATGTTACTACACATGTTCACATGATGCCCAAAAGTGTTGACTGTTGAAATGAGGATGCCTGTTTTTTTTTTAGTTGCCTCACCTGCCTGCTTCTCCACCGTCTGCCTGGGAACAAACTCTGGGCAGTTGAGGAGTTGAGTGAAATCCGTCTGGGAATGTTCAGGAACCAAAAATCCAGGCAGGGGCCACTTCTCTGGTTCCTCCTTTCTGCGAATTTTCATATTGATGATCTCTACTTCCTTGCTGTCCTGTAAAGCCTGAGGCAGCACACATACTGAGATATTAGCTAGCTTTCAAACACCTCCCCATAAGGTTGAGCCTGAAACAGGCAACAGACACCTAAAAATCTGATTTAAAAACTAACCGCCAAGATGAGGCTCATGTCCGTAGTCAGCGCCTGGACTCTGTGGAAACTAGCAATGAGTGCGAGAGGAAGGAAGCCCTCCTGATCCATCTTCCTCCGCAGGAAGAAGTCCCTCTCCAGGTTGTCCACGCTGAAGTAGTATTCACTAGGACAGAAGAAAAACAAATATTCCTCCATTCCTGTTCCTACTTACAACAATAATTCAATCACCAGTGTCTAAAGTCAAAGCACTCCAAATCTAACTCAAATACTGTATAATTCAAAACAATCATCAGAAATTGCTGTTAACAGCTGATAAAATTCTGTTTGTAAACTCTAAATGCAACTATTGTTTAGAGGACAGCCTGCATTAAGAGACACTAATCTACACCAAGCACCGCAAACATGACGTAGTATGAGGCACTCATGCACATGTGACGTATGCGTACAAACACAGATTAGTGCAGGTAAGACCAGATCTGAGGGTCTTACATTTGCCTCTTGATGTAGTCCTTCAGCAGATCCTGGTCCACAGAGTACAGCTCAGTGCTGCTGACACTGTCATAGTAGTAGGTCACTGCACTGTTAAACTTCTGCCCATACACACCGTCTTTCCCATCAAAGGCCTTGTAGCTGTATGGGTAGTCATAGTGACCTGGTAGGATTAAAGTAAGCATGCATTAATTAACCTCCAGTTAAAACACACTGCACTCCCAGCTCAGCTGACAGACAGAAGGGCCCAGATCTCAACCTCTCTCCTGTATACCTTCACGCTCACTTGGTTTTACCTCAAAGTCATTAGCACTGAGTGCCAGTGTTGCACAAAACTAGGGCCAGGGCTGAAGTGAATCACCACTGACACTGCATCACAAATTCCACTACTCTGATATTCCACAATTTGTTTCTGTGTGAAACATGGGAAACACTTTTATGGGGGTGTCCATTCATCTCCTTGAGCAGAGGTTCTTTTGACTGTTGTTGTGTGGGGGCTGCACACCAAATCATGGTATAGTGTTTATGTACCTTTACCCTGATAACCAGCAAATTACCTAGAAAGAGGCAGACCAGTGTTCCTGGAACGTTCTAAGGGGAGAAGACCTGTCAAAGCAAACAAGCCTTAAACACGGCCGTGCCGCAACCAACACAGGCCTGTCTGGGAGCTGGTGCAGTAACCCCACGTTCAAATTCAGACCGGTGTGCTATGTTCACAACCACGTTTTTGATACTGGAAACATTTGCTTTATATTGTCTATAAGAGTGGTGTGCGTTCTCATGTACTCCTCTGCTCAAACATATTTTGTGACAAAAACTTGCTTGATAAAAGTACCTTAAATGTCAAATTAGGCAAAAAAAAAAAAAGAGTAAATGAATAAGCCCACAAACCTCTGCTGCCGCCTCTGCCTCTGCCTCTGCCCCGCCCACGGCCACGCCCTCGCCCTCGGAAGCCTCCTCGGAAGGGAGCACCCTCACTTTTCACACTGGACACCTCATCGTGATCATCTCTGAAGTCACGCTCGCTCTTCCCACTGGGCCAGTCTGTAGTCAGAGAGGAACACGTTCACAACGAGAAGAAAATATCATTAACAACGCCAGCATTATGCACAGGAATGCAACCTGGTCTACATGTAATGACTGGTGATTTAGCAGGAACAAACCATTTTAGTCTAGACTAGATTTAGAACCAATACTGCTCTGGGAAACAACCCCATACATTCCCACTAACTGTTCCACCCACATTCCCACTAACTGATCAATACACATTCCTTTAATGCATTTCATCCCTGTGAGAAAAGGGAATGATGACCTCGAAAAGCAACAAACATTTTTTGCCTTTAGCTGGGGATGAAAACTGAGATGTTTGTGAGAGACGCCAGATCCCTGCACACGGCCAGGCTCTGCAGCAGGCTATGTGCAGGAAGAGGTCGTGATCGTTCGTACCTCGGAGCTCGTTCCGAGTGTTGTGGGGTATTCTGGGAGCCTCGTTATTCCTGGAGGCAGAGCGTTCCCGAGGACCCTCAGCCTTCATCTCAATCACCAGTGGAAGCCACTTGTGTTTATTTCCTGTTGTTACACATTTACAGCACTTAGCACACACTCTTGTTCAGGGCAACGTGCCAACAGTATGGTCATCTCCACGGATACAGAGAGAGTGAAACTCAAACATTTGGTCTCAGTCTTGTTCAAGTTTCACAAAGGATAATAAAGGTATTGGACATACTTTATTATTCTGACGTTTTACAAGTGTAATTTCAAAGTGCAACTGCAGTACTTGGTTTAACCTAAAGGTGGTGTTAAACTTAGTTAGGGAAGACTAGCTCAAGTGGAATTTATTACAATGATGTGCCCATACATTATCTGAATGTGAGGAATTTATGTAAATTAAAATTTAATTACGTGCATTATATTGCCATCAGTGTAAAGACAAAAGGTCCAAGTCAAACACACCACACACACACACACACCTTTCTTTCTTTGTCCGTTTTTCTGAGTGTCCTCATCTCCATTCTTCTCCTCTCCAGAATCGTCAGACTTGGCCTTCTGGTTTTCCTTGCTCTCTTCACTCTCACGCTTTTCTCTCCTGCCTGTCGCCTTCCTAGAGGACTGGGAACAAATGGCCAAATTAACACCTTGTCCTCTTTGGAGAGAAGAGCCTACAGTATTTACAGAGGCAGGCGAGTGAGGTGGTGTTTGCAGAGCCCCTTGCAGGTTGTGTTCAGTAACTACGCAGCAGGTGTTGGGATCAGATCTGGACACTCTGGGAGACATGGCTGTCCGAGCTGAGAACCCTCTCTACCCATCCAGCACTGTGGGTGGGCAGTGGTGGTTATTCCTGGCCGTCCAGCGACCTACATTCAGAAGGCCTGGGCCGGAGGAGCTCTCAGCACACTTCTAAAAAGGGCCGGGGCTCATGGACGGCAGCTTCACAGCAGAAATAGTTACATGGTGATGAGGTTACACAAGCCAATCTACACACGGTGATACACCTACAGATGCAGAACTCCCCCACAGAAAGGCAAGCGCAGGGCACCTGCCGGCGAGCGGCCAGGTGTGTTCTGGTGTTCCAGGGTCCAAAAACAGCTGATTGTGAGTGTTTTTTAGGGTGTTCTCATCTGACTGGCCTGTGTTTTTTAAGGCAATTTCAATTATCCATCTCTTCAGACAGTATAGTATGTGGACTGCTATATACACGGATTTGAAATGCATGCTTAAATGAGGAAAAAAATTGTCATTCCTTAACATGGACACAGAACTGCTAAGAGAGAATATGGGAGCTCAGAACTAAAAAAGTCAGAGCCAAAACAGAAAACAATGTTTTTTTTGTTTTTTTTAATTATTTTATGGTAGAACTGGCACTTATGAGGTTTGAGGTTTTAACAGCAATATTAGCACTTTATATGACAAAAACATCTCAAACACATCTGAAGTGCAGCTAGTCAAGTTAGCTACATGCAAGGGTAGACTTGTAAACTACAACTTCACATCATTCACATCTGAGAAAGTGAATTGTCTGCAGTCACATATAAACCAGAAGGGGCAGAGGACGCGACTCTCCTCCCGGTTAATATGCCTGTCAAACAAGGGTCTAAAATATACATGTGCATTATTCTATTCAGAGATTTTAGCTTTTAATACTGTGCAGGCTCACATATGTTCTCTGACTCCTGGACCTTAATGTAACTACAAGTCACTGGACCCTCTCGTCCACAGAGTCTACACTACAAAGGACAAAATGCCAATTACAGGTGCCACACAGTTCCATTTGACCACCTTTGCTTTTCTGAGTTTAACAAATTTACTGAACACGGGACAAAAATGTCTAGCTATTCAGCCATGCTGAGGACATGGTACATGGACTGTTTCCAGGGACAAGAACGAGGTCATTATTTTTGAACAAGTTTCTCCTTTGGAACAATGATGTAGGTGCAGGGAATTAATGTGAACAAAAAACATGAACATGAACAGTGATGAATCATCACCACCACCACTTGGGGTGTTTTCACACTTGTCCTGAACACTTGAGTCCACACTCAGGACCGTGTCTGGGCTCGTTATCGCTGGTTTGCTTTCACACAAACCGTGGATCAGTTATACAATTCTGAACGTCACTTTTCTGCACGCAGATGCTTCATCCGTTTGCTTTTTTTTTTATTTTATTTTATTTTTTTTTATTTAGCTTGGACAAACACTCAGTAAGCATTTATTTACTCAGAAAATACACGAAACTTGAAAAGGGAAGCAACGCGATAAGTCGAAGCAGTTGCTTTACAAAATGAACGAACTACGCAGTCCCACATGCGGCACCGGGAGCGGAGAGCTTCCAGACCTGCTGCAGACCACACTAGAAGCGAACCCCAGACATCCGATTTCAGAAGGAACAGAGGTCGGTACCATGAACTGCTCCCGGGACCAAACGTATATAACTTGCAGAGCAAGCCGACATGGGTCTGGGAAAAAGCTCTATTGTGAAAAACACCCCTAATCTCAGCAATTGTCCAGTCAGCAATGTGAAGTGTTTCACGAATCCAAGACATTACTGAGTTTTACAAGTAACACTGATGTTATCTGCACAAAAGCAATGCATGTATTTGCTCACGAAACTACAAGGGTTTAGAGTCAGTATGGGCACAGTCTGCTACAGAGCATTCTTGTTTAACTGCATCCCTATATAGTTATGGAGAGCTTAGCATAAACTTCTGTAGCCAGATAGAGTTGCTAAAACACCTGCATAATAGAGCCATACAGGTCTGACCTGTGTGATAAAGCCATGCAGACGAAGACTGCAGCTATCCTGAGTGACACCACTGTTTGAAGACTTTGAATCCCCTCATCAGTTTAGAAAGAAACCAGGTGAGTTATTATTATTATGCATTATATTAGTTATTACTATTATGCATTATATTATATTATGAGAGGTCTTATTGCATATGATTGATTGGTTTGTTTATTTTGTGAAGTAATATGCTGCAAAACTGATTGTGAATTCCAGATATTCTATGATTTTTCATCAGCTCTAACTGGCTCCTGTGCTTTATGCCAAGATTCCCAAACAAAATAGTATTGTTAAAAGACTCAAAGACTCTACCAGTCTCAGTACCAGAGTTACTCAAGCCAAGACAATTACATTTCATTCAGTTAACAGAGCAAAGCGGAGGGTTAAAAAAAACTTGCTACAACTGCCAGCAAGCTAGCTTGCCTTGCTAAGCTATTACAGGGTTATGATCTCAGTTCCCCTTGCATTAGCTGTATTTATTATTTACAGCACAGACTGGTACTGGAAACAGTTATGGGTCCTAGTTTTGCTTTTTAAAAATTCATCAGAAAGCTGAACTTTTCCCCAAATGCATCAACAGCAATTCTAAACATGCGTGCATTGGTGCTGCTGGCCTGCCATGTCCCGCCCCTCTCACCTGGACCTCCTTCGTGGCGATCTCTCCAGGGGTTGGCCAGTTGCTCGCATCTCCAAAATCGCCCACCTTGAAAAGATTTTATAGAGTCATTTCCCTCCAGTGGAAACAATTCTACATGTATACTGCAATTTTTAACCATGAAACATTGAGACTCCTCAGTGGTGCTACAGAAAGTGTCTGTCCCATCACTGGGGTTTGAACCCTGGGAGTGTCAGAGCCATCTGTGGCCATCATACACAAGCTCTGAACTGACAACTCACTGAGGGGAGGGACAATCACTAGCCAATCATGGACATTTATGTGCTCGCACGTTCTGACTGGGGCAGGTAGCATTCTTCTCCGAGTGAGTTCAGCATCCCTGTGTCACAGGGTCAGCACCAGCATGTGGAGCTGGAGCTTGGCCAAACCCTCCACGGTTGGGAGGTGTTGGATGATGGGAGAAGGCAAGCAGATGGGTGGGAATTTGTATAATGATAAAAATGGGGCAAAATAAAAATAAATAAATGAC
This sequence comes from Electrophorus electricus, assembly GCF_041902795.1. NCBI lineage: Eukaryota > Metazoa > Chordata > Actinopteri > Gymnotiformes > Gymnotidae > Electrophorus > Electrophorus electricus. The sequence goes on from NC_137504.1 coordinate 159,415, forward strand.
AAATTCTAGGATGCTTAAAATTGGTGTGCATGTGTGTGAGTGAGACACAGACAGACAGTTTTCTGTCTGTAAAGTGTCTTGGGTTTGAGAAAAGTGCTATGTAATAATACTGCAAAATCATGTAATTATTTGGGTGGAACCTCGATCACAAGAAAATATACACGTACGCACGTTTCAATATACAGCGCCATACAATGTATAGTAACATACCTTCCCTCCCCTCTTGGCTCTGGGATTCCCTGCTCTCACCACTTTGGCTTGTCCTGTTTGCTCTGAAGACAGACAGACAGACAGACAGACAGACAGACAGACACGCACACACACAATTAGAGAAGAGAGAGGTACTCAATAAAGGGCAGCAGTGACGTGAACTATATTCAGCTCCTACCGTTTCTGGTAGACTGAACAATACCATGACCTCATCAATTCCACTCAGCCATCTCATTACTATAAAAGACATGCTGTAAATAAATAAATAAATGCTCAGATTAATTATTGCAGTAAATCCATAACGATTGTAAACATAACAGAACCAAAATGGTATGGGTCAAGACCTCGGGCCACAACCTGGTAAGTGTGCTTTATTAAACAGTGGTTGCCTATCAGTGTGGTAGGAAGTAGGGTGGTTGCTGAGAACACACAGTCTGATAACACTGACAATCTGCCTGAGCTCCTGTGATCAGACCTCACACATACACACATGCCACTGAACACCAGTGTCCAGGACCCAGCTAGACGTACATGGAGCTGAACTGCCCTGTTGTGAATGTGGTGTATTGTAGTTAACACTCAACAAAACTAGTGGGTTCAAAGGTCCAAAAAAAATTTGAACGTTGATCATTACAAACTGCTGTCAGACAATCCGTATCTAGCATGCCCACCCTACACTGGGCCAGGCTAGTTTTAACATACTGGTGACTCAAAAAGGGTAAAATGAACTGGGGGGGGGGGGGGGGGGTATTGTGTTGGAATAAGCAGCAACACGCTAAAAGCAAAAACCATCACCAGCATCATCAGTCTGTAACAACAACAACAGGGGGAAACAAGCTAATTATCACTGTCTAACACTGCACAGCCACAACACAAGGTTTAATTCTTATGGGTAAGAAAGAGTGAAAGAAACTCCAAACTACGCATGTACAAGATATCGCTTTAGGCTGACATCTTACTGGACTGGACTAAATTCAGGTACAGAATTTCCCTTTGTCCCCCAACTCAGTAACACTTTAATTTTATTAACGTGGACATCCACCTCTCATCATTCTAAAAGACCAATGAAGAGGCAAGACAGTAATGTAGGTTTTCAAACAGCCAGAGTTAAACATGCCAGAACGGCTGTGAAAAGCAGAAAGTAGTTTGCTGAAAACTCAACTATTCGGGTCATGCTCTGGATATGTGGGGGACTCAAAGGGTGTAATCAAGGATAGCTACCGTAAGCTAGGTTTAGGGTTAACCATACCCCTGCCCTTAACTAAAGAACAGCTGAGGTTACTGTTTTGGAGATGAAACAGGAGAACCCAAATCCTTTCAAGAAAAGCATATTATAACATCAGCCAATGTTCTAAAGAATGACTCAGCACAAAAGTCTGGGCAAAACACCAGAGGACCCAGCCCACACTGGCTCAACCATGAGTCAGCAAAGATGCACATTTCCTCTGAACCTCACTGTACACACAAGGTTTTACTGAAGGGAGGAAACACAGATATTCTTTTGTCATCAACAACACAAGTCTCTTCAGAACTGAAGGACTCATCTACCAGAGACCCATAGCTGCTTAAAAACTCCACTTCCAGAAATGCAGCAACAAGCTAATATTAGCCAGACACTTCATCACCTGGGTGCTGATACTTGGCCTACTAAAATAAGATCTGTGTGAATGTGCGCACATGGCATGTGATTACACAAGTATTAGTTGAATAATTCTTGTAACCAGTTAACAGTTCACACAAGCTGCACCATGTTTCATTTAACACAAACATATGCAAGAGATGCCTTTTAACTGCAGAGTTATGGTGGCGAGGGCGGCCTGTCTGGACGAAAGGAAACCAAACTAACATTCGCACTGTTCATGAAAGTGGTCAGCAAGACCTTTCTGGTTCTGTGAGCAGTGCTTCAAACGTGATGCTGCATATTCACATTAAAATACCACTATCGACACTATTGACAAAACAGACCACTGGAACCAGAAAACTATTTTAACTGAACATTTCTGGAAAATGGCAAAATAAAAGTAGGAAAGAATCAAATAAAAGGAAAAATTCTCACACTAATATTTAAAAATAAAAATTTTACCACAAGAGGCAGATTAAGTAAATACTTCTCCCAAACCAGTGAATAAATCTAGGATGATATTTCTGCGGCATCAATGCTTGCTACCCAAGCAGAGTGCTAGTTGGACAGGAAATGCAGAAGGTTACAAGCCAATTCAAGACACGCCACCACCAGCAAATTGGGAAAACTCAACCAGGTGCATGGAAGCTACCTGCAATAGCTAACTTGTACTTTAGAAATTAGCTTCCCAAGGAAACAAATGACTCAAGGTAAAATAAAATAGCCTCAACATTACACAAACTATGGAATGCTTTATAATCTTCATTATTATTCAGGCTGATATAATCATTAATAGTCAGTTACACAGTGCTCTGACAAACAGAAAATGTGCATCACATAAGTACTGTGCTTTTATACACTGCCTGGCCAAAAAAAAAAAAAAAATAAAAAAAAAAAAAAAAATAAAAATTCACCACCTGGATTTAACTAAGCAAATAGGTAAGAGCTTCCCGTTGGATAATTACTGCATGGCTGATTATGTTTCAGCTGGCAACAAGTTATTTAACCCTAACTGATGCAGTGATTAGCATCTCATTTGTTAAACAACCATGTCAAAAGACACATCCTGTGGTCATGGAAAAGATGTTAATCTGTTTCAGAAGGGTCACATTATTGGCATGTATCCAGCAGAGAAAACATCTAAGGAGATTGCTGAAACTACTAAAATCAGGTTAAGAACTGTCCAACGCATTATTAAAAAGTGGAAGGACAGTGTGGAAACATCATCTTTGAGGAAGGAATGTGGTCAGAAAAAAATCTTGAATGATCGTGATCAGTGATCACTCAAACGTGTGGTGAAATCAAATCGTAGAAAAACAACAGTAGAACTAAGGGATATGTTTAATAGTGAAAGTAAGAGCACTTCCACATGCACAATGTGAAGGGAACTCAAGGGATTGGGACTAAACAGCAGTGTAGCCTTAAGAAAACCACTTGTCAGTGAGGCCAACCGGCGAAAACGGCTTCAATTTGCTAGAGAGCATAAAGAATGGACTCTTGAGCGATGGAAGGTGGTCATGTGGTCTGATGAGTCCAGATTTACCCAGTTCCAGAGTGATGGGCCCATCAGGGTAAGAAGAGAGGCAGCTGAAGTGATGAACTCATCATGCCTAGTGCCTACTGTACAAGCCTGTGGGAGCAGTGCTATGATCTGGGGTTGCTGCAGTCAGGTCTAGGTTCAGCAGTTATGTGCCCAAAGAATGGGTCAGCTGACTACCTGAATATACTGAACGACCAGGCGATTCCATCAATGGATTTTTTCTTCCCTGATGGTACGGGCATATTCCAAGATGACAATGCCAGGATTAATCAGGCTCAAATTGTGAAAGAGTGGTTCAGGGAGCATGAGAATTTTCACACATGGATTGGACACCACAGAGTCTAGACCTGAACCTCACTGAGAATCTTTTGGATGTGCTGGAGAAGATTTTGTACAGTGGTCCAAATCTCCCATCATCAATACAAGATCTTGGGGAAACATTAATGCAACGCTGGACAGAAATAATGTTGTGACATTGCAGAAGCTTGTGGAAACGATGCCACAGTGAATGCGTGCTGTAATCAAAACTAAAGGCGGTCCAACGAAATAGTAAAGTATGTGACTTTTTTTTTGGCCAGGCAGTGTATATGAGAATGCTATTTCCTGTGACTTATGTTGAAAATTGCATCTACCTTTAACACAGCTAAGTACAATTATACTCTACACCACAACTAACCAAATAATTTATTTTATAATACTGGTGAGTGGAGCCTCCCCATTGGTTATCTGGAACATCTAACATTAATAAATACTAAAACAGATGACAACAGTTTTCCAGCACCTTGACAAGCCCAGACAGAGTGAAAGCAGCCAAATAACCTACTGGCTCCGCCCACCAGCCCAGGTAACTATGAACATGAGCAACATCTCTCCTGGAAACCTGAGCACGCTCAAACACTGTCCATCTGCCCATTCGTCTGTCCCCAGGCCATGGAGTGCAGTAAACGACACTTCCATTGGCCCCTGGACAAGAAATAGAAAACCTGTAGTCCAAAGGACAGGGCCGGCGCGAGTAACGTCCTGCCCATGCAGCCCTTCCTCAGCTCATAGCATCTGCAAACTAACCTGCTACATTCAGAAAGTCCTCATTACAGCTCATTTAATTTCTATATATGGTTGCATCAATACATGAAAAAGTCGTTATAATCAGCTCACCACACCTTCCTGGTATGTTTCTGTATGAGTGCTGTGAAGATTGACGAGCTACACGACTCCATGTGCTGACAGTGAGCACCACCCTCTGCTTAACAGCTGCCACCATCTTTACATGCTGGTATTAGCCTAGTTTCACAGTACTTGCACACAGGGTGACACTCAGGAGATCCTTGGTCAAGTCAGCCCTCACTGTGCAATCATTTTGGTCAAGTGCATAACTCCTGGTCACAATTCATCTGTCCCAGTGCACAAGTCATCTGGTCTATAACAAGAAAATGTAATGGCCAAGTAAACCAATTTACACAGTTGTGTTTTGTTAAATGAAAGAAATCAAGGATTGTCCTTCCTGTTAACCATGCAGTAAAACAAGGCTTGCTGTGAGGGTGCATTACAGTCTAGATGGCATTTAGCTTCAATAAACCCTCTACTGCATGTATACCTGAAACAATGTTTCAAAATTCAAAGTCCGGAATCAAATTCCTACCATCTTGAACAAATCTTTGTATTTTAAAGTGCTGTTCATATATATATATACATATGCACATAAGATATTTATTCTTAAAATAAGCTTAGATTCTCACAATACACTTATTTTCTTTTTTGCTGTAAATATGCAAAAGGTTTCATAAACATCTTTCTCCTTTGACTGTGTGATCTGCTGTTGTGACCAACTTCACTGTGCACCAGTCATACGCACATGCCCAGTGGTCCAGATGCACTACTGGCTTTGTGTGTTAAAAATGTCAACAGTATTTTTTTTAAATATAAACATTTAAAAAACTTATGGCTCAAACATATGAATACTGCAGCAATGGATAATACAGCAAAATATGCAAACCACACTGCACATATAGCACAATAATGTACATCAACAGACCTCAGTACTTTAATGTACATTTGTCTAAATTTCTTAGCACCCAAATTTCAAAACTTTAAGCATTCATAGGTTGACAAGGCAGCTCAGTCAGACACAGCTTACATCTGTTAGCTACAGAAAACTAATTTGCAAGTTACTGTCCAAGTCACTCCATTACTTGTGTCCTATAAAACAGGTAAAAAATTGCTCAAGAAACTGCAGAAACCATGTCCAGTTTTTGAAATGTTATTTGTATTTTCAATATAATAGTAGTGTTAACTCTGAAATAAAAAGTTTACATTTTGCAAGTTTTTGCTGGTGTCAATTAATTTACAACAATGGTGCTAACACTGGTTGGAGGGGCCCCTGTGAATTTTTGCAGAGGGCCCCAACAGACTCTAGAATGGCCACTGAGTACAAAAGACGGCAAAATCAACTCACAAGGGATGAGGCCTTGGCTTTGCTTTGGTTTGTATTTGCATGTCGCCATTTTCCTGCACACCTCACTCTGACCTCGTTGGTCAATAGACATCATTGGTTTGTCTTGACTGGACATGTGATTGCACAAGACCATTTTTGTGTGACAAGGGATTAAAATTTCAAGTGAACTGAGATTGGCATAAATTACATTGTTAACACATTGAAAATTTTCATACTTAACCTATATACAAATTAAAACACAAGGAGGAATTAAAGCCATATCTACAATAAACCGCCGTTACTGGAATAAGAAGTCATTCAGTAGATTTTGCGGATATTGCAGTGTTTATAGGGGTGTGCAGGGTTTATTTAAACAAACTACATCAGAGCATGAGGCCTTAACAGCCAAATATGGAGGAAGACAGGAGGACCTGCACAAGCCTCACTAGACACCACGTCACATGACCCACGCAGTGACATCACTGTTTGCTGACGAGTGGGTTCATACATACACACAGATGTGATGCTACTTAAGCAAACACAGGGGTCTGGAGGCTTCAAGTGAGTGATAAGAGTTCACCATAGAACTCAACTGCCCCCCCAAATCGGTTGTAAGGGCCGCGCAGTCAGCGTGATCAGCACACACCAGAAGAGTCCAGCCCAGACGCAGCCACCCACAGATAAAGCAAAGGGCTGGGCAGCACCCATGTCTGGGGCACACAGAGCTGCCCTATAAGCCCTGAGTTCAGTTCAGCACTCATTCAGGAATCACGTACACATTCAGCTGCATCAGTCTAATAAATCCTGGAACTGTACAGTCAAGAAGAGAGCACCAGACCATGTGTGCAGAACAATGGGGAAACTCAGGCAGTTGAGCACTTGTGATGTAACTGTGTGCTGGGTTCACAGCAGATTCAGAAACGGTGTATAAATGAGTCTGAAAACACCCAGAAGCCAAAAGCTGTGGGCCTCTTCACAACTTTTTGAGCTGTGATAGACTCAGTTTACTGGCCTTGGAGTCAAAGGTCCCAATGAAACAGGGACATTTTTCAGAAGGCTGGCTTTGTACAATGACCTGTATGGTATATCTGTATGGTGCTGAAAGGTCCTGGGTCCAACACAGGCACAATTGGTGATGGACCATCATCTAAAATAAATGTAAAAGTAAGTAGAGATGAGAAGCCAATATCTTATACTGCCATGCCCCCAAAAACCGCAGGTCCAAAAGAGAAGCGTGAACGGTTCTAAGTCGAATTGCACAAGGAATTGAAATTTCTGTACATTTTCCAATACAACAATGTAGCAAACAATTAGATTCTATAACATTCGATGCTTTCAATACTGAATATAGCCTGAGGAACTGAATCAGTATTCTGGAATTGCGAATCAAACTGCATGTTAATTTGAATCAGATGGGCCACACGCACACGTAAGCCAGCTGGCTCCAGCAGTGAAAAGGAAGCATGGATTGTATGGAGGGCAGTAACCTAGCTAGCTAGCATGAATGTGCTAAAAACAAAAAAAATATTCTCACTCACGTCTGTGACTTGCATGAAAAATGGGCATGGAACGTGTGGGCATATCTTTCCTACATCGCTGATGAAGACGACCAGAGTACAGATACGACAAAACCGGAATGATAAAGGTGTTATAAATCTCTCCACTGAAAAACAGCTAAGCATTTGTCCAAGGAGTATCCTTACCTCTACAAAGAGCTGAAACCACAATGGTAAAGGCTTCACAAATGTTGAAGGTTATGCCAGGAAGTTTTCTTAAGTGATTGTAGTGAAATGCTCTTCTGAGAATTTGACAAGACAATTACTCGTCTTGCCATTTGAGCTCATGATGCTCATTTTGCCATCACAAACAGGCTATAAAGCATGTCGCCTATTTAATTGATAAATGTCATGTGGGCTAATTTTAAACAGTGTTTAAAACTGAGCAATGGGTGTGGAGTTTAACCTCAAATTAACAATGTTGTTCTTCTCACTCCATTTTTCTTACTAAGAACTCAACTTCATCCAGTCAGGCTTCCATTAATTCTGTTACAGAAAGACACACAAAATATGGCAAAGACTGCAATGAAGCCTACAGACTAAACAGAGCCATCGAAGGAGAATGAGACTGATGGAAGACCACATGGACACAGGTTTTTGTAGCCAAGAACTTTAAACAGGCAAAGAAACTCCCTAAGGTAATTACAGAATAAGAAAGTGTGAAGTATTTAGTTCATTATATTTTAATGTTACTTGTATATTTAGCACAATTCCATTTAAAAATCAAACTTTTGCAATCAGATTTTTCTGGGTTCAATACAATAAGCATCTTACGTTCAGGCAATGGAAGGGCTTTATATTTTTGTAGGGTTTTTATGACAAGGTATTGTTTTGGTATCAAAAACTGATACACATAGTAATGGTATCAAAGTCAAAGATTCTGGTATTATGACAAGCCTGGATAGAGGTGTGAAGGCAGTTGATGGGTGAGAGCCCACACTAGCTGGCGGAGTCAGGCCTCAGCACTGCGCAGCCAAGCACCTGAAACAGAGCATCTATCCACTGAAAAACTGCTCACGACAAACGAACTAACAAACAGAAGACCCAGAACTTCCTTACCTCATCTGGATGAGACAAGCTACGTGGAGGCCAGGAACTGATATGAACAGGAATTAGAACTAATTCTACAGTAAGAGCTTCATGGCCCAGAAATGCCAAATCAAAGTATATCTGTTATTCTATTCCACTGTGACAGTTCTATGCTAGTCAGATATTTTGCAGTTTGCATTTAATTGCAAAATAGAAATATAATATTTGTGTGTGTGTGAGAAGCACTTTGCTCGCATATGGGATGAAGGTCCTCTGTCTGAAAAGTTCTGTTTATTTGGAAACTGTGCACTTTACTACAATTTTGGGCTGGGGGGGTGGGGTGGGGTTATTTATATATATGTATATGTATATATATATATATATAAATAAATTACACACACCTTTAGTAAACATCACTTTTAAATACATTGTTTAACGTTTAAATCTGGTCCGGATCAATAATTAATTGGACTGCTTTCAGAATTTAAGATGATCCTTGCAAAACCAAAGCACACAGACTTTCTTCAGCCGAACAGCTGCTATACTTTTACACTGCTACACACTCCTACAGTCGCCACACTTCATGCGGTTTCTAACGTGGGGGAGGGAGGCCCGCGACCGAAGGCCCAACAAGCCGTACTCGTCCGTAAGATAGATAAACAACGAAACGTCCAAATAACAAAAAGCCCTAAACGTGTTGCACCGACACACATGCTGGAAAGAGACGAGTCGCACGAGCCCAAAGCTAAGCTTTTGTTAAGTCACATGTGTGAAACCACGTTGTCGTACTGCAGAAGGATTATGGGATACTTTAGCACACATTCAACAACGTAATGCACCGTCATGCGATCAATTTATTATGGGCTAAAAGGAATTAGTTTTTTGTAATAAAAATGAAATTACTGTTAATGATGCTGTAAAAATCTAAATAACAGTTACATACATGATCAGTAAAAGTACCCATTAGCTAGCTATGTAGCTAGGCAACTGGCCAACATTAGCATTCCTTGCTATTTAGCATGAGTCGAATTGCTTGTCAGATTAGTGAGCGATATATTTGTTGTGTACCACCAAATGGATGTTAGCTAAGGCTCGACGTTAAAATGCCAACATAAGGGCTCGAAAATGCAGTTATACTCTGAAAAATCACCAGGAAATAATTCGTCCACAGGACACACGAAGGCACACGTGGAGTTCACATGTGATGTTCATAACAAATGCAGATACAATCTCAACTATTACCGGACGAACTGGGGTGTTCATGCTTCGCTCTGGTGTCTACAAACGGCAATAAATATATTAATGTAATTTGGAAGAGAAAACGTTCGAGGTAGAAACCTGTCAAGATTGGCTGAAAACGTTGGACCGTGTAATCTTAGTAGGCCTGAGCGACTGATGGTGGCTAATGCAGCTAGCTGTGCTGGGGCTAACGTCGGTCTTACACGCAGAACTCAACACACGGAATATAAACCCACTCGCACTGGTCGACTAGTCCACAGATATGGTAAAACATGGTTAACTGGGTTTAACTACTATGTCTTGCTAGGACCATAAACGCCGAGACACATTTGTCCAGCTAGCTACATGTGCTAGTGCGGCGCAGAGTCCACAGCTCGCCATAACAGCCATGGAGCTGCCAGTAACCCATGTTCCATTACTATCCAAGCACCAAATTCACCCCAAAACGCTCTGTTCACAGTACCCGTTCTAGCTAGGGTTAGGTCAGCTGGCTAGGTCCACTGATATTAGTGACCAGCAAGATAGTCTGAAAATCATCTGACCTGCAGGTTGGCTATGACAGGTTAGCTAAAATAGATAACCTATCTCCCCAGCCAACTAGAGACATTACCTGCGCGAGCGAGTGTCAACATTCACATTTCCATAAACAGATTAACGAGTCACTTCGACTCCAGAAACGGCGTGTCGACTAGCCAACGACGTAAGATAGCTAAGATAAGCATAACTACTTTGAACACTCAGCTAAAGACAGTAAGATGGCCAGGAAGCTAACCCAAGACAGGGCTAACTCAGCTAGCGTTAGCAGCAGTTAGCCATCTTACCCAGCAACAGCTGAAGGTTGATTAGCTGGGTAAGGGGCTAGCTCACAATATGACAGTCTGTCCATGCTTTCAAAACACCGACAGGCTCTCAGTGAAACATTCACGGCTGTAAGATAGCCTAGCGCATAAACAACAAAAGATCTGGGTAAAAATAGACAAATATGCATCTACAAACCGTTGTGAGTTTGTCCGTTCACACTGACCACGGTCACCATATTCGGTTTCTTAGTCCACGGGTTCACCTTGGGCGGAGGGGCTTCAGTAAACTCATTTTTACTCCGTTTCACACCTTCCTCGGTTTGCCCACCAGCGCTCCTGATGTCAGAGATCTCCTGATCCAGATTCTGCTTTTCTTCATGGTTACTTTCCTCCTTCGCCTGTTTTAGGTTTTGCTCCTTCACAGTAAAACCTCCCTGTTGCCTGTTTTCACAGCTTCCCTCGTTCGCGGCCGCCGTCTGCTTCACCTCCTTCTCCAGGCGGTCGTCTCCGTGTTTCATCGCGCTTGTATGTTCCTGCTCCTCCTTCTTCAGAAGAGGATTGTTTGGTAGGAGAGTCTCCACCTGAGTGGCCATTTCTCCTTTCCCACCCCAAATCTGCTCGCAACTTATGGCCAAAGATCCGTTTATTTCCGTGGAAATGCTCCCCTTTCTTCACTTTCTCCACTCCACCCCTAGACCAAAAGTCTTTAGTCTAAGATGCAGAGTGGTAAACTCAGATTAAAACATGTAAAAGAAAAAAGAAGAAGCTCCAGCTAACCTCTCAAAAATACAGTCTAATCTCCGCCACTACCAGCAATATGGGTGATCACCACGCGATGCACGGGAGCGCGCACGTACACGTAAAGGGGCGTGGGCGCGCACTCTGCGTGCACCAGGAATGGGCTTTTGGTGACGCTGGCTTTGCACGTTCAAATATAAGGAACTGTAGCGAGGCGTCCGCGCGAGTTACTGATCCTGAACTGTAACACGTGTTAGGGCAAGGGAAAGCACGTGCGTCCTTACGTTTCATATGCCTTATTTCGTCCCTTTTTGCTATTATCATGTTTTGAATTATTCCGTTGGCATTATTAGCTTGTTTGCTTGATAGAGATTGCAGACAGTTTGCTGCTATGTTATTGCAGTATATTAAAATTACCTCACAAAAATGACTGTGGCAAATGGTATTATCAGTTGTCAGTTCTTAAAAGAATAATGGGATTAGGTTGAAGGATATCTACAGTATCTTTAATTGAGACCGTACCTATCTGAGGAGGGTTGGCCAGGGCTTGTAAACTAGCCACTTCTCCAAAGCTGTGTATGGAAGTCTCTTTTTTCTATTGAATCCCCTGGATATGTGGTCTTTCCAGTGGTGTAAGTCAAAGTGACACCACCTGTCAAGTTTAGGAGGGTTGGTGAAGTCCCTAGAGATGATCACTTAGTGCCACCACTTTACTTCAGTAAATTATACAACTGAACATTAGACTGCCAAAACTGGACTATCAGCAGCCTTTGACACAGTAAACCACAACATTCTCCTCTCTGTTCTCTCCAGCCTTGGTGTGACTGACTCTGCATGGAAATGGTTTCAGTCCTATCTGAAGAGACAGTCCTATTATGTAACATGGAGAGGATCCACATCCAAACTATGTATTCATTCTCTTGTTGATGTAATATCTTCTCATGGTTTCTACCACTGCTGTGCCGATGACACTCAATTATTTATTTCTTTTCCACCCTCTGACACGCAGGTCTCCAGACGTATCTCAGTATGCTTGACTGACTGCATCATGGATGACAGCCCACCACTTGAAGATCAACCCCAGTAAAACCAAGCTTCTGTACATCCCAGGTACTTCTAACCCTTACCATGACCTCACAGTTTCCTTCGAGAACCTCCTGGTATCACGATCCAAAACTGTCCATAGCCTGGGTATAACTTTAGACAATCAGTTGTCATTCTCAACTTATGTTTCAAATCTAACCTGGTCTTGCAGATTTATCCTTTGTAACATATGTATGATTCGGCCCTTTCTCTCACAGGAAGCTACCCAGGTGCTTGTGCAGTCTCTTATGATCTCAAAGCTAGACCACTGCAACTCGCTACTTGTTGGTCTTCCTCTAAGAGCCATCAGACCTCTACAACTTGTCTAGAATGCAGTGGCAAGACTGGTCTTCTATCTTTTGATGTTCATGAATGTCAGTCCACTGCTGCGCTCCCTTCATTGGCTTCCAGTAGCTGCATGCATCAGATTTAAAACCTTGATGCTTGCCTACAAAGCCAAAAATGGACCAGCCCCTTCATACATGAGGTCAATGGTCAAAGCCCGATCCGTACCTCGAGTACTTAGAACCTCAAGTACGGCTTGGCTTGAAATGCCATGCTTCAAGTCTCTTCGAAGACAAGCATCGAGACTATTCTCTGTCCTGTCTCCTAGATGGTGGAATGAACCTCTGCTTGCTGTCCAGACAGTAGAGTCTCTTGCAGTCTTCAATTGCAGACTGAAGATCCATCTATTTGTGGAATATTTAAATGACCACTGACCTTGCTCCTATACTGACTAACTGAAACTAGTACTTATTGTAAGGTATTATTTATTACACTGATGTTGACTAACAAAGTGATGATCTCATGGCGTGCAGCAATGTATGCCCCATTTTGTTCAAGTTCAAGTTCAAGTTCAAGAGGTTTTATTGTTATTTCAGCTATATACAAGTACACAACAAAAACGAAACAATGTTCCTCCAGGACCATGGTGCAACATAAAAACAACAGTGCAACAGACAACATGCTACACAAGTGCAAACAGTCCAATATTGTGCAAAATGTCATTAAATAAACATTAAATAAACAATAATAAATACAGGACAGGACAAATACAAAATACAAAATGAGTAGACAGTGCAATTATTTAGTACAGTACACAGTACTGGGCATATGTAAAGCGAGTTGTGCATAGCAATCAGTGACATGCTACCCTGAACATAGCAGTCACCGGTAGCAGCCAGAACAGTTCAGGGTACAGTGCTGGTTTAGTACAGTACTCTAGCAGCAAGTAGGATAATGTGCAAGACTGCAACAGGAGTGCATAGTTTATTTGTGTGAGGTTTGACTTCAGCACTAGTCCCGATGCAAAACAATGTGTGAGTGTGTGTATAGATATGTATGTATGTATGCACGTATGTATGTGTGTGTGTGTGTGTGTGTGTGTGTGTGTGTGTGTGTGACTGTCTATAAGCATGTATAAAAGTGCCCATTTTGGAATCTGAATTGGAATTGGAGTTAGCCAGAGTTCAGGAGTCTAATGGCTTCTGGGAAGAAGCTGTTGCACAGTCTGGAGGTGCGGGACTGGATGCTGCGGTACCTTCTCCCAGATGGCAAAAGGGTGAACAGTTCATGTGAGGGGTGTGTGGGGTCTTTCACAATGTTGCTGGCTTTCCGGATGCAGCGTGTTATGTAGATGTTCGTGATGGAGGGAAGAGAGACCCAAATGATCTTCTCAGCTGTTCTCACTATTCTCTGGAGGGTCTTGTGGTCAAAGGCGGTGCAGTTCCCAAACCAGGTAATGATGCAGCTGCTCAGGATGCTCTCTACAGTACCACTGTAGAAGGTAGTGAGGATGGGTGATGGGAGATGGGCTTCCCTCAGCTTCCGAAGGAAGTAAAGACGTTGCTGGGCTCTCTTGGTGATGGAACTGGTGTTCAGGGTCCAGGTGAGGTTCTCCACTATGTGAACACCAAGGAACTTGATGTTCTTGATGATCTCCACTGAGGAGCCATTGATGGCAAGCAGGGAGTGATCTCGCCTTGCTCTCCTGAAGTCAACAACCATTTCTTTTGTCTTGTCAACATTCAGATACAGGTTGTTGACCTTACACCAGCTCACCAGTTCTCACACCTCCTCTCTGTATGCTGACTCATTGTCTTTGTTGATGAGACCCACCATGGTCGTATCATCAGCAAACTTGATGATGTGATTTGAACTGTGCATTGCTGCACAGTCATGAGTCAGCAGTGTGAACAGCAGAGGGCTGAGTACGCTGCCCTGGGGAGCACCAGTACTCAGTGTGGTGGTGTTGGAAGTGCTGCTCCCAATCCGGACTGACTGAGGTCTACCAGTCAAGAAATCCAGGATCCATTTGCAGAGGGAGGTGTTCAAGCCCAGTAAGCTCAACTTTCCAATCAGATGCTGAGGAACAATGGTGTTGAATGCTGAAATGAAGTCTATGAACAGCATTCTTACGTAGGTGCCCTTTTTATCCAGATGTGTGAGTGCCAGATGAAGTGTGGTAGAGATGGCATCATCTGTAGAGCGGTTGGAGTGGTACACGAACTGCAGAGAAGGGGGTCCAGAGAAGGGGGAAGCTGGGTCTTGATGTGTCTCATGACGAGTCTCTCGAAGCACTTCATGATGATGGATATAAGTGCAATGCGACAGTAGTCGTTGAGACACGACACCGTGGGCTTCTTAGGCACGGGGATGATGGTGGTGGTCTTGAAGCATGTTGGGACCATGGCGCAGCTCAGAGAGATATTGAAGATGTATGTCAGGACATCTGCAAGCTGGTCAGCACATTCTCTGAGCACACGACCTGGGATGTTGTCTGGTCCAGCAGCTTTCCGTGGGTTAACTCCACGCAGAGTACGCCTCACATCAGCCGCCGTCAGGCACAGCACCTGGTCATTTTGCGGAGGGATGGACTTTTCTGCTGCAACGTTGTTCTGCGCTTCAAACCGTGCATAGAAGTCATTCAGTGCATCTGGGAGGATGGCATCACTGTCACAGGAAGGTGATGTTTTCTTGTAGTTAGTAATGGCCTGAATGCCCTCCCACATGCGCCGTGTGTCACCAGTGTCTTTGAAGTGTCCATGGATCCTCTGTGCGTGTGCACGCTTTGCTTCCCTGATCGCACGTGACAGTTTGGCTCTTGTTTTCCTGAGAGCCTCTCTGTCACCTGTTCTGAAGGCTGAGTCACGGGTCCTCAGTAGCATGCGCACCTCAGCAGTCATCCATGGCTTTGGTTGGGGTGTGTGGTGATGGTCTTGGAGACAGTAACATCATCAATGCACTTGCTGATGTATCCAGTCACTGATGCTGTATACTCTTCCAGGTTAACAGTGCCACCGTTGGTAGCAGCCTCCTTGAACGTGATCCAAGTCGTCTGCTCAAAGCAGTCCTGAAGAGCAGAGATGGCTCCTGCTGGCCAGGTTCTCACCTGCTTCAGAAGCGGTTTCGAGCATCTGACAATCGGTCTATATGCAGTAATCAACATTACAGACATTGTGATCAGAGTATCCAAGGTGGGGGCGGGGCTCCGCCCGGTATGCACCGGAAATGTTTGTGTAAACGAGATCCAGCGCATTCGCTCCTCTCGTTGGAAGGACAACAAGGGAACAAGCAACATGGTCATGGGCACCCAAGGCTAGTCTTCATCTATCCAAATACAGGGTACTGAGTTACCCACTCCACACTACAGGGTGCTGAGTTACCCACTCCACACTACAGGGTGCTGAGTTACCCACTCCACACTACAGGGTACTGAGTTACCCACTCCACACTACAGGGTACTGAGTTACCCACTCCACACTACAGGGTACTGAGTTACCCAACCCATACTACAGGGTAGTGAGTCACCCACCGCACACTACAGGGTACTGAGTTACCCACTCCACACTACAGGGTACTGAGTTACCCACTCCACATTACAGGGCACTGAGTTACCCACTCCACATTACAGGGCACTGAGTTACCCACTCCACACTACAGGGCACTGAGTTACCCACTCCACACTACAGGGCACCGAGTTACCCACTCCACACTACAGGGCACCGAGTTACCCACTCCACACTACAGGGCACCGAGTTACCCACTCCACACTACAGGGTACCGAGTTACCCACTCCACACTACAGGGTAGTGAGTTACCCACTCCACACTACAGGGTAGTGAGTCACCCAACCCATACTACAGGGTACTGAGTTACCCACTCCACATTACAGGGCACTGAGTTACCCACTCCACACTACAGGGCACTGAGTTACCCACTCCACACTACAGGGCACCGAGTTACCCACTCCACACTACAGGGCACCGAGTTACCCACTCCACACTACAGGGCACCGAGTTACCCACTCCACACTACAGGGTACCGAGTTACCCACTCCACACTACAGGGTAGTGAGTTACCCACTCCACACTACAGGGTAGTGAGTTACCCACTCCACACTACAGGGTAGTGAGTTACCCACTCCACACTACAGGGTACCGAGTTACCCACTCCACACTACAGGGTAGTGAGTTACCCAACCCATACTACAGGGTAGTGAGTCACCCACCGCACACTACAGGGTACTGTACACACTCCACACTTATTTGAAGAGCCATCTTGTCCCACCTCATGTTTAGGTGGTGTCCCTTGTGTTGAAGCAAATCGTGAAATCTATGATGATCTTAGAGCCCTTGAAGCACCAATGGTGATAGAAACAGAGTGATATATATCATCAAAGTGGTTTAAGTGTAGAACTTAACAGTGTGCATGTGTTTAGATATTATCAAGCCACTGATCATGTCTCAGCCTTTGTATTTGAAAACGTTACTCTTCACTGGGATTAGTCTTGATGCTGTATATCATGTTGATAGTGATGTGTTTTTTAGTCCAGTCAAACCTAGCTGTGCTGGATGTGCTGTATTTTCTTCAGTAGCTTGTTTAGATAGTGATAGATATGCATGCACTTCCCTAAATATATTACATAGACACTAATCAAGAAATGACAATATTAAGTGAAGACTGGATGTTCTTCTTCCAGAGATCTCTATTTCTTCCATTCTCTTTCATCACTCATACACAGATAAACACACTCCTGCTCTGGGCCTCCTGTGTTGTGGAGGAGTACACAACTGATTCCCCACACCACACACACATACATAAATACACACACACTGCAGAATGCTATTGTTTGAAGCCAGTGGCATCAGTGACATGTAAAGCTTTCATTGTCTAAGCCATTGGTTCCCTTTAGTAACGTATTCACTGGTTCAATGGCTGCAGTCAGCAGCTGGTCAGCAGAACACATCTGAAAGGTTTAAAATGAATTACTCAGTAAGCAATGGATGGTTCAGTGAAAGCACGGTGGACCTGTTCAAGGAAACAGCAGAGCATGTGTTACACAGGGACGGTAATGTGTCACCCAGAGTCATGGAACGAGAGCTTTTAATAAAATACAATATCTTCAACTCTGCGATTTAATAATATCAGAGCACCAACACAGCCATTTATTTTTATAGACATGAAGTGCAGGGGGTAGGGGCAGAGGTCAGGGGCAAAGAAAGGGGCCAAACGGGTGGTTCTCCTGCTTCAGTTAGAGCTTCAAAATGTTAAACATCTGATGTATAGCTAGACAGCTGATGTACAGGTAGACAGCACTGTGAACAAGTGCTGAAATCAATGCTAAAAAGTCAGGTAACTGAAAAAGAATGGGTATATTCATGAAGGGTGGTTATATTTCAACAATAGTTCCTTATGTTATTATTCCCCCATGTTTATATATATATATATATATATATATATATATATATATATATATATATACACACACACACACACACACACACACACACACACACACACACACACACACACACACACACACACACATACATACATACACACACAGTACTGTGCAAAAGTTTTAGGCAGGTGTGAAAAAATGTTGTAAACTAAGAATCCTTTCAAACATACAAATAATAATTGTTTATTTATGCAAAGTGAAAAAAACAAAAGAAACAAACAAAAGAAAAATCTAAATCAAATCAATATTTGGTGTTACTACCCTTTGCTTTCAAACCAGCATCAATTCTTATAGGTACACTTGCACAAAGTCAGGGATTTTGGAGGATTATAGTCAGGTGTATGATCAACCAATTATACCAAACAGGTGCTAATGATCATCAATTTCACATGTAGGTTGAAACACAGTGATTAACTGAAAAATAAACAGCTGTTTAGGAGGCTTAAAACTGGGTGAGGAACAGCCAAACTCTGCTACCAAGGTGAGGTTGTAGAAGACAGTTTCATGTCACAGTTCATGCACCATGGCAAGACTCAGCACAGCAACAAGACACAAGGTAGTTATACTGCATCAGCAAGGGCTCTCCCAGACAAAGATTTCAAAGCAGACTGGGGTTTCAAGATGTACTGTTCAAGCTCTTTTGAAGAAGCACAAAGAAACAGGCAACGTTGAGGATGGTAGAACGCAGTGGTCAGCCAAGGAAGCTTAATGCAGCAGATGAAAAACACATCAAGCTTATTTCCCTTTGAAATCATAAGATGTCCAGCAGTGCCATCAGCTCAGAACTGGTGGAAACCAGT
Organism: Electrophorus electricus; assembly: GCF_041902795.1. Taxonomy (NCBI): domain Eukaryota; kingdom Metazoa; phylum Chordata; class Actinopteri; order Gymnotiformes; family Gymnotidae; genus Electrophorus; species Electrophorus electricus. Next base: position 178,205 of record NC_137504.1, read on the forward strand.
GGGACCTAGTTACACCCATGTACTGTCTGGAGAAGTCTGGCCAGAAGTGGTCTTCATTGAAGAGCTGCAGCCAAAAAGCCATACTTCCGTCATGGAAACAAGGTCAAGCGACTCAACTATGCACAAAAACATAGGATCTGGGGTGCAGAAAAATGGCAGCAGGTGCTCTGGAATGATGAGTCAAATTTTGAAATATTTGGCTGTAGCAGAAGGCGGTTTGTTCACCAAAGGGCTGGAGAGTGGTACAATAATGAGTGTCTGCAGGCAACAATGAAGCAAGGTGAAGATTCCTTGCAAGGCTGCATTTCTCCAAATGGAGTTGGAGATTTGGTCAGGATTAATGGTGTCCTCAATGCTGAGAAATACAGGCAGATACTTATCCATCATGCAATACCATCAGAGAGGCATATCATTGGCCCCAAATTTATTCTGCAGCAAGACAATGACCCTAAACACACACCCAATGTCATTAAGAACTATCTTCAGCGTAAAGAAGAACAAGAAGTCCTTGAAGTGATGGTATGGCCCCCACTGAGCCCTGATCTTAACATCATCGAGTCTCTCTGGGATTACATGAAGAGACAGAAGGATTTGAGGAAACCTACATCCACAGAAGATCTGTGGTTAGTTCTCCAAGATGTTTGGAACAACCTACCAGCCGAGTTCCTTCAAAAACTGTGCAAGTGTACCTAGAAGAATAGATTCTGTTTTGAAGGCAAAGCGTGGTCACACCAAATAATGATTTGATTTAGATTTCTCTTCTGTTCACTGCATTTCGTTAATTGATGAAAATAAACTATTAACACTTCCATTTTTGAAAGGATTCCTAGTTTACAGCATTTTTTCACACCTGCCTAAAACTTTTACACAGTACTGTGTGTGTGTGTGTGTGTGTGTGTGTGTGTGTGTGTGTGTATACATTTTTATATATATATAGATATAGATATATATATATATATATATATATATATATATATATATATATATAGATATATATAGATATAGATATATATAGATATAGATATATATAGATATATATAGATATATATATAGATATAGATATATATAGATATATATATAGATATAGATATATAGATATATATATAGATATATATATATATAGATATATATAGATATATATAGATATATATATATATAGATATATATATATATAGATATATATATAGATATATAGATATATATATATAGATATATATATATAGATATATATATATATAGATATATATATATATATATAGATATATATATATATAGATATATATATATATAGATATATATAGATATATATAGATATATATATATATAGATATATATAGATATAGATATATATAGATATAGATATATATAGATATATATAGATATAGATATATATAGATATAGATATATATATATATATATATATATATATATATATATATATATATATATATATATATATATATATATAGATAGATATATATAGATATAGTATCCCAAAGCTTGTACGTTACATGACCACTAATAAACTTGTTTTGTCTTGCTGCATAGCACCTAAGGGATGTTGACTTCACAGTACGAAACCACATTCATAACATGTTAACACGCTTAGCACTTTGAATAATAGCTACTGATGACTGCAATATAATGGCAAAATAATGTAAACTAATTTTACATGAGTTAGTTACTCAAGTACCCCTACATGTTGAACCCATGTAAAAGATTTAAACCTTAGAATTTAACTTATCTAGTATTTCTGCACCTGAAGCAAGTGAGATATCACCTTTTAGGTTTCACCTTTTTTAGTGATGAGTTCACCATGATAATCCATAGTTTTCTGTAGTCTGTAAATAAAACAAAAAAATATATAAGTGATATAGTACTGACATTGCATTAAATGTAGTCTTATACCTATTATTGTATTATTAAAATACTCACAGTGAAAAGAAGTTTAAAGAAGTGGATTTCAACAGTGGCAGAGTACAGTGTCCCCAGGTGCTTTAGTACACCTTACATGACCTGCCATACCACCAAGCAGGACAGATCAGTGTGTTCCTGATCAAATAAGTATTTTTCTAAGTGGCCACTTACACTGAGCTGACATTTATTAGAAACACAAATAAGTTCAACTGTTAGTCTGCCCACAATTTTAGCCATTCTCTAGTCCTTCATCATTGATCAGTTTGACCACAGGACCAGTGTTGGATGCTTACGAATGAGTGGAAGATTACTCTCATTACAATAGTGATACACAAGGAAAAAAAACAACACTGCTGTTCCTGGTGAACTTTTATTAGTTCAACTCAAACTATGCTTACCAACAGATGCCTACAGTCTGTAACTGTACATCTGTTGCACCTGATCAAATTTCAGGTGTTGGTGCACTGTATGTTTTTAATAAAGTGGGTGGTGAGTACAAGTGTAAGTGATGGAAACACTTACAGATTCTTCCAGGTAACAATGACAGTAGTTAAATAATAACCAACATGCTAGTACTTCCATACTTTGTGTTCTGTTTACTGTAGTACTTCACATCAGCACCCACTAAAGCGCACTAAAGTGCGCCACCCAGTGCTCATCCACAGTAAATGACTTTTTTTTTGGACGTGGTAAACTATTTCTAAGCCTTCCAGAGCCCTGGAGGAAGGATGGCGGGGGTACTGATCATCAACGTAAGTGTTAGCTGGTTCTGAATAAGCTGACATCCTAATAACTACATGTAAATGATTCATTCACTCATACTGTCAGTAGATTACCTTCACACTGTAGTCTGTAACGAACACAGCCATTTACTTTGTGTAACTGATGAGAAAGGAAGCACTAAAATAAAACTTATAAACCTAACAGTTTATAACTAACAATATAGGTTACTACTTGTCTAGATGCCGTGGCCAGATACTTGTTACTTTAACATTAGGATGCACAGCCACTACTATTGATCAAAACCACTCCCTCAAACACAGCAGACCGTAAGCTTCGTTTGAAGTAAAGGATAACGTTATGTGGGTGGTAAAAGATAGAGATGAAAATTCTTCACAGGTTATAGCTGTCAAGCTGAACTCCTCCCTGTTGAGCCTAACTGTGTTAGTCTAGTGAATACAGGAAGGCACTTCCCTTCGGCTAAAGACTGGTAGGCGTTATAGTGCGAGTGATAGAGAACATTAAGTGTTTCATCGCTAATAGAAAATTGTGTTTTTATCAAAACTAGGTTATAGTCTGCTGCTGCATATCTTTTCTTTTTAGGATCTTTGTATATGATGATCTTAAACGACAAAGTAGCCGTGGTGACTGGTGCGTCCCAAGGGTTGGGGAGAGGATTTGCAGAGATCCTTTTGGAAAACGGAGCGAAGGTATCCAAGGTCGCAACTTTTTAATGCTTCTTAAAGCCCAGATGCATTCCAACGTGTACCTCTCAAATATACTCTTTATATAGGTAGCCTTGCTGGACCTAAATGAAACACTGGGTAGAGAGGTGCAGGCCCACTTTAATGAGATTTATGGATCGGACAGGACCCAGTTTTATCCTTGCGATGTCGCCTCAGACGAACTGTTTAAAGGTAAGTTGATCTTTTACGTTTAATAAGGGAAGAGGATTGTATTTTGCTTCCGTGTCAGAAAAAAGATCAATCTTTATAGTTTTAGTTGACGAGAAAGAATGGACGTTGTCTAAGTGTTAGGTTGTGTATCTTGTAGTAAATATACGGAAGAGAATTGTATATACGTGACGATCATTGACCTTTTAAAATTATAAAACGTCGTTAACACTTCGTCAGATCTCGTCCACGCCCATTATTATGGAAATCACAAGACTTCTGCGGCTTCTTCTTGATTCGAAGCTTTGAGGCATTGACAGTTGACGGTTTCCTGTAACCTCCTGACAGTTACACATCTGACTACACATAATCTCTTGGGGGGTACCTTGCCAATTTTGCCATACTACAGATCACTTACCATCTGTTCTACTCCCCATTTGTTAATTATATAAACTGAAATTCTGCAAAAGTTCATTCCTGTGTTAGAATACAAGCTTCTGTGTTTTGGCACCAAAGAGTTTTAGTGTTGCAATCCAGGCAATCCTCCCAGTTTCGGGCTTCCCACGTAATCAGTAATGTGGTATTTTTGCCATTTTACACAAGCTTCGACAACATATTGAAACAATTTGCTTCACAGGAGTGAAATAAGATTTGGAGTTTTGGTATGATGTGACAATCACTAAACTAAATTTACTGTAATATGCCATGATATATGTATTTATTTATATTCTTAAATAGATGTGTTCATTCATCACACACTATTTAAAAACATTTTTCTATTGAGCTGTGTCACGCAGCCTGAGTAGAATAGGTTCGTATTTCACTACTTTACCAACAAACCTCCTGCTCAATTCAACTGTGTCTTGCTTTTCCTAATATTTCTTCCTATTCAAGTTTGCTTTTGTTCAGTTTGACTTTGCAAAGTCTTGGTTGCTTGCCGTACGTTTCTCAGCCTTTATTGTTGTTTGTTACCCTGGTTATAATCTTTACTGCCTGCTGTCTGGATATACTGGATATACTGAATATACTGTATTTTTTGCCTCTCATGTGTTTGCTGGATTGATACTTTTGCCTGTTCTTTGACTGCCTTTGGATTGCCCCTGTTTATTATTAAAATCTGTTTTAATGCATTTGACTACATCTCTGCTCATCAAGTCTGACAAATTGTTACTTGGGGGAAGCTTTGGCTATAGTGTCTCACAAGTTGGAGCAGAACTTCAGGAATGTAACTGGCTCAAGCAGTGGAAGTCATGTAATTGGTATTTGCAAAACAGCTTCCTGAGATCCTACACAACAAAATACCCAGTTGTTGACTTAAAATATATCATTACCCAAACCCAGTTTTATTTAAGTCCAGCAGGTGTGTGGATTGTGGACTTTGCACATGCAGGATTTGGCAAATGCTCTTAGCTAGAGTGACTTACATATTATTATGATTTACATATTATATTTCCAGGATTCCCAGGATTTCTGTTTTTATGGACCAAAAATCTTAAAAACTTACTAATCAATATTCCTCATCCATCATCTGCTACTATCTTTAAAATGCTGCTGCAAACATTTTTATTTATCTTAGCATTTTAGTTACTGTTTAATTCTGTTCTGGTTATTTTAAATCTTATGCATTCTATTGTTCTTATTTCATTAGCATTCTGATTATATTCTATTTTTTTTTCATATATCTATTTTTTTTATATTACTATTTTAGACACAAGTTGTTTTTCTGCTTTCTATTTACAACTGTTTATTTTATTATTTTTTGTTCAATTTTATTTTTTTCATATTTTTATTATAGTTAATATTATAATTAATAATAATTTAGTATAATGAATCATTATAATAATAATTTTACAGGATTTTGGTTAATTTTATTATGAAATAAAAATAAAATTTGAGCTTCACTTTTATGTACGAAAGATGCTATATAAATAAAGTTATTATTAATATTGTTTGTGTTCCTTGGGAACTGAACCCATGAACTTGGTGTTGTGTGCCTCATGCACAGTGGAAGAATGCACCAGCAGTCATCTGTTCATCTTTCTAAAAGACTACAAAGTAATGCTTCTTTTCTCAGTCATAGTGGTGGGTGTAAGCCAAGCTGCAATTTTGTAACTGGAGGCAATTTATTAAATAAGGTATAGTTTGCTAATGTATTTGATGATTGTACAAACCAGTTGTACAAACCAGGACACATTCCAGCACACAGGGGAAAAAAATCACAAATATGCAAATTCAGAGATATTTGAAGTATTATTTTTTACTTGAAATATACCTTAAATTATACTTTAACTAGGCTTGAGGTTAATGAATATGCTCACTACACTAAAAAAATAAAATCTGTTAAAAAATTAGTTTCCCTTAAATCAAAGGACAAATCCTTCAATCATTAAACAGAATTTTCCATTAAAGAACAGTAACAGGCACCTACCATCACTAACTATATATGCCACATACACATACACATACACCAGAACTCTAATGCATGGAATCACAACTATAGACAAAACACAGAAGTACAACATGAGTGAAACCCAGTGTATGACCACAAAACCAAACAAACTGTCTGCTAAGAAAACTCACACAAAGCTGGGGTGAGCTTGGGCAAGCTTCCTCTTCTTGCAGCAGTAGACTACATAGATATATATAGACCACAGCAATCAATCAAGGAAAGGGCCAGAGCCAGTAACAAGGTTAGACTCAAATCCAAAACTGGATCACAGCAAGAGACGCGCACTGTAGCAGCCCGGGAGCATAATACAACTTTAAAACATCGACAGATAATGACATACAGTTGATTTAGAACAGCTAAGATACTTAAGTTACTAAGTTAATAAGTTACTAACCCTAACACTAGCTAGCTAAGTTACTTTGCTAGCTAGCTTACCATTATGCTGATCCAGATGTTTGTTTGTTTTTTATCATAAGCAAACTGCACAATCGACTGACAAAATGTATCATTTAAACTTAAAGTATAAAGCCAGTGTGTGAACCCTGGTGAGAGACATGGGTGTGACCCTGGATGATGAAGGCTTGGAGAGTGATGAACCCATGAAAGGGGTGAAGCGCAGGTGAGCAATGTGGTGGCAGCGACCATCACACTCTGAAGGAGAGAGAACTACACAACCCTCACCAGGGTTCACACACTGGGCTTTATACCATCCCCCTAATGACAGGGGCAGCTTCCTTAACCATGAGGAAGCCTCAGTTCACATGGCCTCTGCAGTCCCATCCCACTTCTGACACAATGTGACAAAGGCTGAAGGAAACCACCACACCTGCGTCTCAAACCCAGATCCAACAGGTGGTAAACATGTGCCCTGACCACCATTGTAATCTATTGTAATTTAGAAAGAAAAACTTGTGTGAATGACATTATGTGCAAAGGCAATACTTCTACATGTGCTAAATGATCTCAATGGCAATGCTGATGTTGGATAGTCTCATCTCTCGTAGTCTCATCACAACACCAGCAGCTGTTAATGATGCTGTACCTGTCCTTCAGTCATGTTCATTTACAGATACAATATCCATTCTCAGAATTCGTTGAGGTTTGGTTCATTACCTCACATGCTAAATGATCCTACTGGCATTAACACCATTTGAAAGAAGCAATTGTTTTGCTGGTTTTATCAAGTTTACAGGTTTCTTCATGGGCAAAACTTTAATAAATCATGTTATATAAACTTTAATCCCAGATATGTTCATGTTTATTTTGTATTTATTTATTTTTTTAACATTGTGTGTATACATTTAACACAAAGAGAAAATGGATCTCATAGTTCTTCTCTTAACAATGCACATCAACAAACTTTCATAAATGACTTGAATATAAATGCTGTTGTTTATAAATGGATTTTTATTCATATTTGTATCAACATCTATTATCCTTTCTTACAGGCTGTTCATTAAATTTGAGTAAAATTTTCTGTCCTCTTTTATGTAATTTTTTTCTTGTGTTTTTTTTTGTCTAAATAGTGCTGTAGAACGATTTCTGTTGTTTTTTAATTACAGATGCGTTCCAGAAGGTCCTCCACAAATTTGGGCGGGTAGATGTTTTCTGCAACAATGCTGGGATCCTCAATGAAAAGGATTGGGAGAAAACAGTGTCCATAAACTTAGTAAGAATTTGCTTTTGTACAGTGTAACTGAATTGTGACTCTGTTTAAAATGTTATAGAGCATATCCAGCGGTTGAATCTAACCAGAATATTGTTCCCAGTGAGTGATGTTTAGTGTGAAGAGCTGTTTGGAGTGAGTATGTGTACCATTGCTGTGGTTGATAACAGAGTGGGGTGGTGAGGGGAACCTATTTGGCTATGGATCACATGAAGAAGCAGAATGGTGGACAGGGAGGAGTCATCATCAATGTTGCATCAATGGCAGGTACGGCAAGCAGGAAGTGAAATAATTCATGCATGATATTGGGGAAGCAGAACATTCTGAAAGCTCAGGTCTAAGTAAACTGAATTAAGGCCAATTAGAAAACCTAAAAACTGGTGATGATCAGTTGTTTTACAGTAATTTTGTGATTCATATATACTGAATTTTGACCAGCCTAAAACATTACTAATACAACATTTATTTTCACTACATTCTTGTATGTGATTTTTCTTTTCTTGTGCTGTAAACCTTCTAGCAGCACTGATAAAATGTAGAGTCACATGAAGAATATTATATTATATTATATTATATTATATTATGAATTGTCCACTGTCTCCTACCCCATGCTCAGTTGTATTTGTGAGTGTGTTACTGTTGCAGGGTTGGGTCCTCTCCCAGGGGCTCCTATCTACACCGCCACAAAGCATGGTGTAGTGGGCTTCAGTCGCGCTCTAGCTGTACGTGCTCTCTCTAGTACCCTCAACCACTTCCTCGTTTAACATATACTGCATGCATTCCAAGGACGCTGTGTGGTCCCCGAGTCTCTGTGCTTGCTTGTCTTCTGTTGTCTAAGTGTAGGTGCTTGAGGTTACTGCTGAGTTTCCTAAAGTGCACACGGTACAACTGGAGTCACACTTACAGCCCCTACTGCAGCAGTATTAGGTCAACACAACGTTGGAAGCATCATCTTTTAAACTGAATTGCAGTGAAATCTGTTATGAATTTTTTATTATGACTTGATTATTCTATGATACATAGTTTTGCTCATAGAATATCATTGGCCCAGTTTCCGAGACACAATCTATTTCATACTTCAACTGTTTTGTGTGTAATGCTGTGATCCAAAGCAATCAGACCTTCTACACTGGAAAAACAGGAGACTATTCAGAGCTTTGTAGGTCACAAACTAAAACATCACTGCATTCCTAGCAAAGACCGACTCTCTTGTGAAATGACTGATAGGATTGATGTGGCAATAAAGCTACAGTACACTCCAGGAGTCCAGCTCAGAGTGGCCTTGAACCACCTCACTGAACCCCTTTCACAACAGCACAAAACTGTTTCAAAGTTAAAGCACAAGAAGTAGTCAAACATTCACAGTGCGTTAAAACTGAATGCCATGCCATTACAGTGAAGTAAAAAAAGAAGTTGTCAATGAGAAACGAGATATTCTGATATATTTCACTTTATATGAGGACTTCTTAAACAGCTAGAAACTATTTTAATGTATAATCTATATATAAGAATACAGAATGTATTCTTTAGTAATGTCGGCTGTTCTCAGTTTTACACTTGATATTTTTGAGTAATTTTAAATGTTTGAGTAAAAGGGGACAAAAGTAAAAGGAAAGGAGAGTGGTTAGAAGTTCTGTTAGCATTCGTGTTTTAAGAGGATGGTTAAAGAGATGATATGGGTAGTGGAACAATTTTCCAAAAAAGTTTTTTTTTTTTTTTAAATCTTCAGGCTTTTGCAGGCCATGCCACTCAAACACACAGCGTTTAAACCAGAAAAACTTTGATGAGAATAACATTGAATTTACTACACACACACACACACACACTCTCTCTCTCTCTCTCTCTCTCTGACTGTCACTTTCTCTCACACACCTAACAAAGTGGAGTGTTGAGCCCCTAGAATAGCTTATAATTTGCTTATGTGTATCCACAGGAAACTTCAAACATTGCTGACTATGGGGTGAGGATCAATGCCCTCTGTCCAGGTTTCGTGCGGACAGCTTTACTCAACTCCTTTCAGACAGATGAGAAAGCTATGTTGGAGTCCATCATGGAAAAAGCCAAATTTCTGGAGTGAGTAAATGAATTATGTGTAGCAAACATTCTCCAATGTCTCCTGACTGCTTTGTAAACTCCTTCATGCAGTGATGATTCACTGCTGTTGATGCCTGATTAGCAAACAAATGTTGTGTGTCCTGCATATTCCTGTGTTTGTGAGAACACCGTATGTAATTCTTTGCTTGTTTTGCATGTGCATGTGATTAAATGCCAGATGTCTCCTAACAGAGTGGAGGACGTGGCTAAGGCGTTCCTACTGCTGGTGAAGGATGAGAGTCTGAATGGAGCTGTGCTCGTAGTGGCCAGTGCTGGCACTGCTTTTATGTCCTTCCCTACAGAGCTGCCGAGAACTCCAGTAACACTGTAGCGCCTGCCCACAGTCACGACCGAGTTTACTGCATCACACTGCAATGTGCAAGAATGAAGCTACGCATGACAAGATTAATGTATTCCTGGTAACTGTCAGTTGATTAAAGATAAAAATTATCAAAATATGTAAGCATGACAGTTTCAATAAATTCGTTAACCATTTTTGCCAATGAAAGAAAAAATGTGTCCCTAATTATTTATCAAATTAATAAAATAAAAATGCAAGAAATCCCTATTATTCATAAAGCTTGGAACCTGTAGAGCACCTGTAGGATCACCTATAGAGTACCTGTAGATCATCTGTAGATCCCCATTAGAGTACCTGTAGAGTACCTGTAGATCACCTGTAGATCACCTTTAGAGTACCTGTAGATCATTTACATTTACATTTATAGCATTTAGCAGATGCTCTTATCCAGAGCGATTTACAAAAGTGCTTTGTCATTTACTCATAGAATATATCCAAGTACAGTACAGTAGGTTAGAATTAAATATACCAATGAACTAGAATACTGTAGAATACAGGGATGAATGCTGATACCTAGAAGTGCAAAATACATAAGGTCTATCTTAAACAATCATAAGTGCTATAAACAATAATTGCTAGAGTTTGTTAAAAAGCATAAATAATGCCCTACAATAAGTACTAAATTAGTCAGTCAATATGGGAGTAGTGTCAGTTGTCCTTTAAATATTCTGCAAATAGATGGGTCTTCAGACTGCAAGGGACTCTGCTGTCCGGACAGCAAGTGGGAGTTCATTCCACCATCTTGGAGCCAGGATAGAAGAGCTTAAGCAAGGTATTTCAAGCCGAGCCGTACTTGAGGTTCGAAGTATTCGAGGTACGGATCGGGCTTTGACCATTGATCTCATGTATGAAGGCGCTGGTCCATTTTTGGCTTTGTAGGCAAGCATCAAGGTTTTAAATCTGATGCGTGCAGCTACAGGGAGCCAATGAAGATGAACCTGTAGCTCAACTGTAGATCACCTGTAGTGTACCTATTCAGACTCTCCAGCATCTTCGTGTACATGTGCATTCACATTTTATTATTATTATACTCTATTATTATACTCTTCACCATCAATATGTATTTTAATAGCCAAAGGTTCATCTAAGTATCCTGACCCACACATGCATAGCTGATTCTGTGAACTGCACAGTAATCTAGGGGAATTTACTCTCCCTGAACAGTTACAGCACACAGTACAGTCAACACAACCAGACAGGTTGGAGTACTGTACTTTGTACTCACGAACTAGTGAACCCTATATAAGTGCCATATTTCCACTGGTCTGAAAGCTAAAATATTATATATTGGATGTGGCTATTCTATGACAGAAGTCGACACAGCATAGAAACAAGGATGTTATTGTTTATTTTGCTAATTTTATTTCCTGCTATGCGAGCATATCAGATGAAAAAGATGTGGTACTTTCAGCATGTCTGTGTGGTGTTGTTTACTGAGACCTGCATAGGAGCCACTTGTTGTACTGCTACATAAACATCGCCCCCATGTGTTAATTTATTGGAACAACAGGTCTTTTCACTGTAAGACTACCTGCAGATGTCTTTTCAGCAGTTTTGTCAGTTACCTGATGAGATTAAATTGGCCAAACATCTTACTGGCAGTTACGTGAATAAACTCCTCCCTTAACTTCTCCCCTAACTTCTCCCTTAACTCCTCTCCTAACACCTCTCTAACTCCTATCTAACACCTTCCCTAACACCTCTTGAACTCCTCCCTTAACTCCTCCCCAACACCTCCCCTAACTCCTCCCACAACTCTTCCCCTAACCCCTCCTGAATTCTTCCCTTAACTCCTCCACTGTGAGTGACTTCTGTAGTACTGTGTCTTGTACAACATTGTTACTGGTATAAGTGCCCCACTTCATCTCAAGACTGGTAGGTGCAATAACAGAAGAAATATATGAAATTGTATAAAATCTGAGATTTTGTTTTCCAATACCTAGGCATATATTTTCTTTTTAGGATCTTTGTATATGATGATGTTAAATGACAAAGTTGCCGTGGTGACTGGCATGTCCCAAGGGTTGGGGGGAGGATTTGTAGAGATCCTTTTGAAAAATGGAGCAAAGGTATACGAAGTCACAACTTTTTAATGCTTCTCAAAGCCCAGATGCATTCCAACGTGTACCTCTCAGATATACTCTCTATGTAGGTAGCCTTGCTGGACCTAAGTGAAACACTGGGCAGACAGGTGCAGGCCCAGTGCATTTAAAATGTTTTGCCTCCAAAGCTGGGGCAGAATATCAGCCATGTCACTCAGCATACCAGTGGACTTTATTAACTGGCATTTGTACAAAGTGTTCTTGTTATTATCAGTGCTACATAACCCACATTTAGTTCAAGTACAGCTGTTCACAACTGAATACTGTAAAAGAATCCATTAATCATTTGGATTTTGCTGTGTAAGGCCCTGATATCAGGACTTCCAATCACATAAATAAATAACAGATTGACTGAGGAGAGTAAATTTGGTTAATTATTGTGGAATTGTGGAGAGCAGGTCTGACTGGTCACATGAATCATGTTTCTGCAGTTACTTGACTCTGTAGAAAGAAAAACTGACTTCCATCTGAACTGTGGTAGACTGGGACCAGATTGAGAGGCACCACTCATGCTGTTATAGTAGCATCACTAATTCACACTGTTATAACAGCATTTATACTGGTATTCAGTCAGAGGTCTGATGGCTCTTAGAGGAAGACTAGCAAGTAGTGAGTTGCAGTAGTCTATCTTAGAGATTACAAGAGACTACACAAGAACCTGAGTAGCTTCCTGTGAGAGAAAGGGTCAAATCCTTTTTATGTTACAAAGGAGAAATCTGCAAGACCAGGTCAGATTTGAAACATGAGTTGAGAATGACAACTGATTGTCCAAAGTTATAACCAGGCTACGAGCAGCTTCAGATGTTGATATCAGGGAGTTCTTGATGCAATGTCAGTCAAGCATGCTGAGATACATCTGGAGACCTGCATGTCGGAGGGTGGAAAAGAAATAAATATTTGGGTGTCATCAGCACAGCTCATCACCAAGGGAATGAGTATACAAAGACTAGAGAAGTGGGCCTAATACTGAGCTCTTGGGGACACCAGTAGAGAGTCTACATGGTTTGGATGTAAATCCTCTCCATGTTACCTGATAGTACCATCCCTCCAGATAGGACTGAAAACATTTCTATGCAGAGCCAGTCACACTAAGGCTGGAGAGAACAGAGAGGAGTATGTTGTGGTTTACAGTGTCAAAGGCTGCAAAAAGGTTCATTAGAATCAAGACAGATGACAGTTTGGCAGCTTTAGCAGCATGAAGTTTCTCTGTCACTGCTTTGAGGGTTGTTTCTCTTGAATGTACCGGTTTGTAGCCTGATTGGGTTTTGGGTGAGGAATAAAAATAAATGATTGTAAACTGTTCGTTCAAGGGTTTTTGAGAGGAAAGACAGAAGTAATGCTGGTCTGTAATTGGTTATGTTGGAGCTGTCAAATGTGGCCTTCTTGAAGATTGGTACCACCCTGGTGGTTTGGAATGCAGTTGTTACATGTCCAGAGGATAAAGAGTTGTTGTTGATGACAGAGATGAAAGGAAGCAGATCTCTTAAGATCTGGAACAAAGTGGAAAGAAAGGGATCCAGCAGACATGTCATCAGATTGCTGAAAGTCAGGAGCTGATGAATTTTGTCTGCGGAGAGAGGAGAAAAAGAAGCCATGGAGTTGGATGTTGGGGAATGAGCACTGGTTGGAAGAGTGGGAAAAGAGGAAAAGGATCAGTGGATTGATGCAACCTTCTCCTCAAAGAAGGTGCTTGTGTGGCTCTGATGCTGATTATTCGAATTTTCCTCTGTAGAAGGATGACTTTGCAGATGTTACTACCAGTGAGAACCTGAAAAGGAGATACTGGTATGAGCTGAAGGGGCAGGTGGGGAGGACTCTGCAGGTCTAGAGGAGAGAGGGCACAAAAGATTAATTGATGAAGAGAATGTAGAAAGGACAGTATTTGTAAATGTAACCAGAGAGAGAAGACAGAAAGTCAGGGTGAGGAAGGGTGGACAAAATAGTAGAAGTAAGGGAAGAGGGAGTGATGGAGTAAAGATTGTGGCAGAAGGAGGAGGAACACTTTGGGGAGGTACAGATGGAAAGAGAAGGAAGGGAGAGAGAGAAGGATAGAAAGTGATGTTCTAAGAGGTGGAGGGGGTGACTGCAATGTCCGATGTTGTGGTGGATGTCAGATGCTGTGGTATACCAGGTCATGTGTTGTATGACTGTCAAAGTAGACCCAGACCATGCTCTGTTCCAACTTCAGGTCAATGCACAGGAAGATCCCCACATGGTAACGTGGTGAATGTTTCCACCAAAAGGCTAATTTCCAAGTCTTTTGTTATATGTCACCCTGTTCTGCCCTTATTGTGCCTGTTCCAGCTTGACAGACTCTGGAACCAAGGGGAACTTCATTTATGCTAAACTCACTCACCAGCTTGACATTTCCCTAGATAACCTCAGCACATCCATGAAGTTACCCACTTTGGATGGTAGACCAGAAGGAGAGGGAGTTATTTCCTCTCTCATTAAACCTGTGTGGATGGACACCAGAGCACTCCACTCAGAACTTGTCACATTTCTTGTTATTAACTCTATGGGCTACTTAGTGATTTTAGGTCTCATCTGGCTCTAACTCCATAATCCTCACATTTCTTGCTCCACTCTAGACATTGTTTCCTGGTTGCCCCTGTGTATCTCTCATTTTCACATCCTTTAAAAGCACTCTATGCAACACCTGCATCAAGTTCAAGTTCAAGTTCAGTTTATTCGTCACATACATAGTCATACACAGTATAACTCGCAGTGAAATGGTGGCGAGTGCTCTGTCTCTGAAACAGGGGTGCATAGAGAAAAATATATATATGCAGATAAATATATATATTCTATGTATGTACAAAATATATTAACAATGTATGTACAATATATGTATATTATGATTATATACACAATGTACAATGTATATGGTTGGGTATATATGTACACAATCTACAGAATGTACAGATCCATTTTGTATAATAACATATCTACAGTTGTTGTCTAACAGGGTAATTGAGTCTAAATCTATATATACAGATGTACAGATATACAGTCATGTTACATGGTGGTGTTGGTCCCCACAGTTTATCAGTTTCCCTGATTCAGGGCCCGAATGGCCTGTGGGAAGAAGCTCCTCTTCAGCCTCTCTGTCTTGGTCTTCAGGGAGCGGAAGCGCCTCCCTGACCTCAACAGAGAGAAGAGTCTATTGTTGGGATGGGTGGGGTCCTTCACAATTTTCCTGGCCTTGGTCTGGCACCGCTTGAAGTAGATGGTCTGCAGGTCAGGAAGTTCCATGTGAGTGATGCGCTCTGCTGAACGCACTACCCTTTGGAGTGCTTGTCTGTCCTGCTTGGTGCTATTCCCAAACCAGACTGTGATGTTCCCTGTGAGGATGCTCTTGATAGTGCAGGAAGTGCCTGTGCAGTCGTAGGTGTACAGTGAGTAGAGCAGGGGGCTTAGGACACAACCCTGAGGAGCTCCAGTGCTGAGGGTGAGGGTGGATGAGGCGCAGTTGCCCACCCGTACTGATTGTGGTCTGTCTGTTAGGAAGTTGGAGATCCAGTCGCACAGGGATGTATGCAGTCCTAGATCTCCCAACTTAGTAGTGAGTAGGGAGGGGATGATGGTGTTAAATGCTGAACTGTAGTCGACAAATAGCATTTTAACATAATTTCCCCTCCCTTCGTCCAGGTGAGTCAGTGTAGTGTGGAGCAGATGTGCAATTGCATCGTCAGTGGAGCGGTTGTGGCGGTATGCAAACTGCAGTGGGTCCATGGAGGCTGGCAGTGAAGATGTGATGAAGTCTCTAACTAGCTTTTCAAAGCACTTCATCACGACTGATGTGAGGGCGACAGGGCGGTAGTCATTGAGGTCGGAGGGTCGAGGTTTCTTCGGGACGGGGACGATGGTGGACCGCTTGAAGCTGGACGGGACGATACCGAGCGTCAAGGAGAGATTGAAGATGTCGGTGAATACCGGGGCTAGCTGATCTGCGCAGGCTTTGAGGACCCTCCCGCAGATACCGTCTGGTCCCATCGCCTTCCTGGTATTCACCCTTTTAAACACTCTCCTCACGTCACTCTCCGTGATGATGAGAGGGCGCTGTTCTATGGTGGGCCCCGCGCATGTGCCATTGGCTGCGCCGATAGTGCCATTAGCACTAGCGCCGTTAGCATTGGCGCTGTTAGCATCATTCCCTGTGAATACTCTGATCTTGTAGAAATATTCAATAAGAACAAGGCATCTCACCTTCCTCCACATAGACCTTACAACTGTGCTATTGACCGTGTCGATGGCTCTGTGCTTCATGTGTTTATCCCCTTACACAAACTGAATATGAAACTATGGAGACTTACGTACAAGAGGCATTAACACAGGAGTCCATCCAGTCTTTAATGTCACCTGCTGCGGCTGGATTTTTCTGTCAGTAAAAAGGATGGTGAACTAAGACTATGAGTAGATTAAAGAGGTCTGTATGCAGTCATGAGTAGTGCTAGAACAATTACGTGGCGTGTCCTACTTCACAAAACTAGACCTCAGAAGTGCTTCCAGCCTCATACGCATCAAAGAGCAAATGGAAAACAGTATTCATGGCTAATACCGGACACTACGAATACCTGTTGATGCATTTCGGTATTATTATTCAGTATTATATATTCCAAGCATTCATTAGTGATGTCCTCTGTGAGATGCTAGGAAAATATGTCATTGCTTACACTGATGACATTTTAATTTACTCCCTTGATCTCATTACATGTCACACATGTTCACATCAAGTCCTTAGTCATATGTTAGAAAATCAGTTATACAAAAGAATGAAAAGTGTGAATTCCACCTGTAGCAAGTAACATTCTCTGGATTGTACTTGTATTTGTTGTTGGTTTGCTAATGATATATGCTTTTGACAGTCAGAAATTACTAAGAATAATATTGCAGAGGTGTGTCAATTAGCGAAGGTAATGTCCAATGCTGTAGTATGCTCTGGTCCCATTCCAGTGTGGCACGGCAATATAACGTACAGCTGGTTATTTTTGTTGAACTGCTGGATGTCCAAGTTGCGCTCACAAAACAATGTGGGGTTCATAGATAATCGGACTACATTTGAGATAAGCCTGGCCTGTTAGAGAGGGATGATATCCATCCTACTAGGGAGGGGACTGCTCTCCTTTCCTGTAACATAAGCCATAGTCTCATGACAGACCTAGTTAATGTATGACATTCCAGAGCGGAGGCCATACCGCAGACAAAGAGGCTAAACCAACCATTGGCTGATCGATATGTCACCCAAGGTTCACCATATTGACACTGTCTGTTCCCCGAGCTAAGCAAAAATACAGAAAACCAGGAAAAAAAATCTTTATAAAATTATCAAGTAAATTACACACAGAACACTGCCACCACCTTTGATCTAAAGCTAAGATTATTAAATATTAGATCCCTAACATCTAAAGCGCTCATGATAATGAAATCATAACAGATCATAGATTTAATGTACTCTAACAGAAACTTGGCTTAGGCCAAATGAGTACCTAGCTTTAAATTAAGCAAGTACTGGCAGCTATGTATACCACCCTTGTCTAACTGGCCATGGCATTGCAGTTACACATTACGCATAAACCAGGAAGATAGTTATGATTTCAAATCCTTTGAAATTGTTTTATTAGTATAAACAATGTAGCCAATGAAAAGAACCCCGGTCAGACTTTTTCAATAATTGGTATCTAAAGGCCATCAGGACCCTACTCAGAATTAATTAATGAACTTGCATATTTACTCTCTATTCTAGTTACTCTAGTAGAAAGAGCCATTATTGCAGGTGATTTCAATATTCACTTTGATAGTGCTTAAGACCCTCTGAGATCGGTCTTTGGTTCTATATTAGAATCAGTTGGTTTCACCCAGTGTATAAGAGAACCCACACACTCTGGTGGACGTACATTTGATTTAGTACTGACGTACAGTGTAGACATAGAGAGCATAGTTATACTACTCCAGTCTGATGCCATCTCAGAGTATTCCCTCATTTCATTTGAAATAAATATCAGCCACAATATAGTGACCTTGCCTTGCTACCATACCAGACGCACACTTATGTCAGCCACTACATCTGGATTTATTGCAAATCTTCCAAACTTATAATTTGAGACTAGGATGCCCTCAGACCCCACAGAACTTGATCACATGACTGAATGGTATTTTCAGTATTCTGTTGCACAATGATGTTGCTCCACTTAAGAATTAAAAATAGGGGAAAAAATGAGTACCTTGTTATAATGATCACAGTCAAAGTTTAAAACAGAACACTAAAACTGAAGAATAAAACGTACATGGCACACTTAGTGGGGAATGGACAATCCCATAGTGGGGAAGTTTGACACATGTTTAGCTATGAAAGAAGTGGGGAAGGAACAGGGAATTTTCCTTGCCACTCTTATCCTTGGGTTTGCTTACTGGACGTGTCAATAAAGAAATTCCAAAGACCCATATTTGACCTCTAAATGGCATCTTTCTTAAAGGTTTTTTTCCCAGCCACACTAGTTTGACTAAGGGTATACACCCCAAAAACCATGAATTACCCTGTTTTGACTCATCACACAGTACTAGGTGTGTCCAAAGGCTTATATTTCAAAATTGCATTTTTCTTAATGAGTCATGTGTCCTGACTATTACAGTATCAATAAAGTGCCAGCACAAAACTGTACTCCTTGTCCACACTAATTTGAGTACAGGCTATAGACAGAGACCTTCTTTTTGACACAAACAAACAATATTTTAGCCATTTTTAATTTTTAACATTTTTTCTTGTTTTTTAAGTTATGTAGATAACATTCCACTGCAAAACCTCAGGTCCCACAGCACAGGTTCCAGTTAAGGCTCCATATTGTCAAAATTCAGACTTCTTATATTTGTTTTATTAATGTAATATATAGTCAACTCATAATTTCTGCCTATTTAGTATTAGATTGACTAATAGGTTCTATAAGCAAAATACCAAAAATGAGTTTACCTTTAATGAACTACCTAATTAGTAACAATAAAATAGCACATTAACATACTTTGTCTCTGTCTTAAAATTCACAGCACCATTTAATTTGATTTATTTTCCTTCCTTACTTTCTTTCTTTTTGTATGACCATTTACAGGTTTCCGTTGCTGGCACTTATTTTGAGGGAAGTCACTGTTGCTCACTTCATGGCGCTCTCTCTAACCCACACGCAGTATTGTCAGACACGTGGGACAGGGGCTACATGTGCTCCACACAGTGAACTTCTCATTCTGATCCATATTACCAACTTTTATACATCACGGGAAGATAATCAAATATGGATGGTCATTACCACTTAAAACAACATTTAAATCCAATGCGGTTTGCATATAGATCCAGTAGAGGTGTAGATAATGCTAATATCACTCTAATGAACCTTTACAGACATCTTGAAGATCCAAAAATGAATGCAAGGCATTTGTTTGTGGATTTCGCAACTGCCTTTAACATAACTATTCCCCAATTTTAGTAAATAAACTCAATACACTTTAATATTGCTTTTAACTTGGATTATGGATGTTTTAACATATAGAGCACAGCAGGTTAAGGTTCATGCTTTTTAAAAAATGTATTTATTTTTTAAAAATCTCAAACTCTTTTCTTCCACTGGCTCACCACAGGCATGTTTCGTCTCTCGTGAAGTATATCCTTTACACAAAAGTCAGATATCAGATATCTATTTGCAACTAAACATTACAAAAACAAAAGACATGAATATTGACTTCCATAAAGTGCCCCAGTTGCCATCCACTTAATTGATTAACGGTTTGGCAATTGTTGTTGTAAGTACCTGGAACGGTCATTGATGATAAGCTGTCCTTAAGATGAATACTGATATTCACCTTAAAAGGGCAGCAGAGACTGCACTTTTTAAGGAAGTTAAACACGTTCAATGTGAACAGAAAGATTATGAGCCTTTTTTATATGTCATTTATTGAATCTGTTTTAACTTTTTCTATGATTGCTTAGTTTGGGAACTTAAATGTCCAAAATAAGGATAATCTCGATAATATTGTTAAGGTGTTTAAAAAATAATTGCCATTGATCAAACTCCCTTAAATTATCGATTTATTGGTCAAACTCCCTTAAATGATCAATTTATTGATCAAATTCGCTTAAATTATCAATTTATTGGTCACACTCCCTTAAGTGATATATTTATTGGTCAGGCCATCCAGACACCAAGACCGATACTAAGCTCCCCAGATCATCCATTTATCTTTGAGTTTCAGCTTCTCCTTTGCAGACATAAATTTAGGCTCCCAACAGTGAAAAGTAATAGATGGAAGAATTCTTTCATACCCAAGGCCATAGGACTATTACATTAGAGATGCGTGCTCTTGCTGACTGTCTTTATACTGTTTTTATACTGTTGTGTTTGATGAATATGAGCTGTATTGTGATTTTGCGGATGTTGTTGAATGTTTGTGGCTTTTGATTTTTATGTTGTATATTTAGTATGTCTGTTTATAATAAAGGGAACTGAACTGAACATATTTCTGCAGATGGTTTATATCAGAACCATGGTAGACTGGGTACAGATGGAGTAACACCACTTGTGTATAGTAACATCACCCATTCATTTATTGTAGTGTCACTCATTTATACTAAGATAGCTATCCATGTGGCTACAGACACTCAGATAGTTCTCTATATCAGCTAAAGACACTCAGATAGCTCTCTATATTAGCTACAGACACTCAGATAGCTCTCTCTATCAGCTACAGCCACTCAAATAACTCTTTATATAAGCTACAGCCACTCAGATAACTTTATATAAGCTACAGACACTCAGATAGCTCTGTATAGCAGGAGCTCCTATCTACATCTCCATGAAGCATGGTGTGGTGAGCTTCAGTCATGCCCTAGCTGTATGTGCTCTCTCTAGTTCCCTCAGCCACCTCCTCTTTTAGCTTCTACTGCTCACAGACTTACCGCTACCACATTAGTCTGTATCTTGATAATTTGATGACTTGTTACCATGTTTGCAGGTATCTGTTTCCCAGCTTTTCGACCCTGGACTCAAATAAAATTTGTGACTATGGAAGTGAAGTATAGAAGTATGAAGTACGGAAGGATCTTCACTCTTGCGTCCTCCCTCTAGTCACCCCATGTTGCAGAATGCTTGACCAACTAAGGATGCATCACATGAGCAGTGGCTGTGTTTGTAATTTTCTCATTGCTGTGAAACTTCAGCTGCTTTAACGAAGCAGTGTGAGTTTAGGAAGGCCCATGAGTTTATGACCCTACCTGCACCACAGAGCTGGAACAGCATGAAATGATTAATACCAGAGAAATAAGTAAAGCAGACAAAGGTATATTAAAAACAGATATGTACAACTGGTAAGGCTCCAGGAGTGGTCTAGTGCCATAACAACGAACGGTCATCATATAGGGCACATTGATCATTACAGAAGCGAGGTGGTGTGGTAAGTAGAACCCCAAAACCTGAACTGGAGCCACACGGCATAACACCCAGCACTAACCTTATCCAGCGCTCCATTAATAATCTGCAGTAAATGCAGCTGCTAGAATACTTACTTCTACTAGACTGAAGGATTACATTACATCCCTCTCCTGACTACCAATATCTTTCAAAGATGATTTTACCTTCTTTTTTCACTCTTGTTCAGTTCAGCTTAGCTCACCTTAGTAACTTTGCTTCAACCTTCTGTCTGCTTGGTAACTATAGACCACCTCAGTGAAATAAGTTAAATATGCCATACAGATGTATTCGTATTGTGTGTTGCTGTCATTCTCTGCAATGTTGAAATGATTAACAGATGTTATGTGGCAATAAAACTACAGTAAATTCCAAACACCATAGCCCACTATCAAGGACTGAGCCCTTGATCAGAGAATCTGATCTTTTATGTTTCACTAAGCCTTTTTAAAGTTAAAAGACAAATGTTAGTAGTAAACCAAACATCTATATTTTTAAGATAAAACACAAGCAATAGTAGTAGGAACGATTATACTAACAGGATTGTCCACTTACCCCAAATGCAGCTAATCAGACCAAACAAGTTAAGTGCACAGTTGTTTCCTATATGAGCTATGAACCAAACATTGGAAACCATTTCATCCAAACCCCTTTCAGTAAATACCAGATCTTCATATGCTTGCTTCAAATCATATCATTAAAAGTATGCAAGAATTTTGTAAAGTAGCAATAAGTTTAGAAATTTATGTTTAATATACAACAAAGGATCATCCAAGTAACTTCCAGTTTTGATTATCATTCCATCACAAAGGAAGAAAGTGATTCTGCTGTCCAAGATCTTACGTCCCCATACAATCGCAGTCTCCACCTATAATGAAGTGTTCATGTTTATAGATTACAGCATGCCATACTGTGTGCCAAAGTACCTCCTGAAGTCCGCAGGATATTACCCGAGAATGGAATGCAGATATGGGCTTGTATCTGCAGGAACAAGATGCACAAAATGGTTTCCAATACTTTCTAGCAACATTAGCCTTGTATGTACAGTGCAAAACTAATAATGAAACATGGAACCCCAACCATGTTTGGGCTATCAACTACATTTGGGGTAACTGGAAGTTTGTATAAACTTGATGTTTGGAGGATCCATTATGTGTTACAACAATTACAAATTAAAGGAAATATTGTGCAAATTCAATGTTCGTATATATTTAACTTTGTTCGCCCCGTCTAGGCGAGTGTGGCTTTGTGAACTGGGGAAAAGAGAAACAACTGTAATGGTGGGAGAGAGGAGAGACCTGAGAAATGACGCACAACTGACATCGCGGATAAAAGTGACAAAGATCGTTTAAAATGTGAAATGTATAACAAAAACAGACACAACAGACAGACTTCAGGATGACCCTCGCTGAAAACCAAAAACACACAAAGAAATAAAACCTGACACTGACTCCCCACGGAGCATCTAACTTCCCTACACCAAACAAAGATGGTCTGTCATGGTGTTCCATGAGAAACCACAAAACAACAAACCCCAAAACAACATAGTAAACAGCAGCCAACACTACACCTGGTGTGAAGGACAAACAAGGAATGGGATAAATCCAATTATACAAGGGAATGTCAAGCAAAGGTACACAAAGGGCAATCCAATTTCATACACCGAATAACACAAGGGATTGAGGTCAAACACAGAACAACATGTTGCTAACAAGCGAACTAACGGCAAAGGCAATCGAAAACACACTAAGCTCAAAGCGAGGGGAAGGCTCCAAAACATCGCCCCCCAGTGTGTTCCTTATAGTTGGCAACTTCCACAAGTGGCAGGAACAGTGAATAACATCACCAGGGGGTACACAGAGATACCAGAAGCACAGCAGACCAAACATAGGCAATGAAGCGCGCACACACACACAAGAAAAACAGAAAACACGTGCACATACACAAGCCTACAGACGTAACAAATCACTCAATCACACGCACTCAGTTCATTACACACACATTCAAGCCCACAGATGTAACAACTCACTCAATATTGTCACGGTTGGCCGGGCATCCAGCAGGAGGGACACGCCCACTCGTGCTAAGGCTCGCAACACATACCTGCCTCGCTCCCAATCACCCTATTAATTATATCCACCCGTTCCTTGTTTTCTTTCATATTTATTTAAAGCCACGGGGCCTGGAAGATAGCGCTGCACATTAGCGGACTACGGAGCTATGAGTCGCCACACTGTGCATCACTACTTGGCGAAGCGGACGGTTTATTCTCTTTTGTTTCATCATTGTATTTGATCGTTGCTCTAATGGAAAATAAAGAGCACTTTGGCTCGATCTCGCCTCTCGCTTCCTCTCTGCCGTCCAGGTCACAAATACACACACGCAGTACATTACATATACACACACGCAAGCATACAGACGTAAATCATTTTCAAATTATTGTAGCCATTTTAAATTGAATAACAAGTATCAGTTGAGGAAAGTATCATTTTAGTTTTTGATAAATGATAAAGTAAAAACTAACGAACCCAACCACATTATAGAGACTTATGATAAGAGCTTAGATGCAATATCTTACAAATATATCACAACACATTTTGCTGTATTTGGTTCCATGAATTGCACAGTAATCTGAGGGAATTTCTCTTCCTGAACAGTTACAGCACCCAGTACAGTCAGCACAACCAGACAGGCACGGACTCTATTACTGCACTCTTACCCTGAGTATTACAAACGTGATTCACTCTGCCCACTGTAAAATAACACATCTCCAGTTTAGCTGTCCTCATGAACATGCCACTGTAGTGTGTATATAATTAAAAGCCTCACTCTTGAGAAGCCTTGGTTTACTGTGACCTCCAGTCCTTTTCTTTTTCTAAACATGTGTTCATTTATTGGAACAAAAAGTTGTCTCACTGTAAGACTACCTGCATTCTTTTCAGCAGTTTCATGAGACACTTTCTCAGGTTACCTAATGAGATTGGCCAAATCTCTTACTGGCATAACATCATAAATGTTTACATTTACAATTACATTTACATTACAAGGTCTACAACTCTACAACTCTGAGTTTTGACTTGTTGATCCCAGAATGAAGATTGTCACAGTGATAATTTTCATTGAACACTATTTGTAATAGTTTTAGCGATCAACTGTCTTTAATGCAAGTGTTCCTAAAAGTTTTACAGAAGCTGTTCAGAGTTGTAACATCTTTTATAATTATTACCTTGCTAGTTTCTGTGCTTACTGTGTTTTCCTCCAATGTGTGGTGATGCTCTGTGGGAAGAGCCGTCTCCGCCCCTACACTTTAGGCCCCTCCTACTTATATCATTTCGTAACCATGGTGTGGCAGGCCAAAGTACAGCCTCTCCAAAATGCAAAACATAGAAAAATTATTTCATGATTTCAATCACAAGAGGGAGCTGCACTTGCTGAACTTCGTGCCATTTTCTTCAGATTACTGCCAATAAAAACGAGCATTTATTCTACACTGAAGCAATTTTCAAACAAATGATCCAAAGTTGGCCACTCTGGCAGCACTTCCACTATGCGCTGCTCTGTGGGTTGTTTTTAACAGGATTATAATGACATTTATAGCCTGTAAGAATTGCTGTGTGCTATTTTATGAGGTGTCGGTGAAGGGGCGGGGCAGAATGGTGGAATGTTAATTGGTTGTGGGCAGTGTCTTTGTTCTGCTTTCATACACTGAGGCTCTGTGTGACTAACATTGGAGAAGCAAAGATTTCCTCAGGGAGCTCAGGGAGAACGTCTCACAGTCTGTGCACTCAGGGGAGAACATCTCACAGAACCTGAGATTCAGGGGAGAACATCTCACAATCGGTGTGATGGCCTGAGGAAGGTGCTGCACTTTAAATTTTGTTACTGTTTAGCAGCAAAGGATCAGAAGTTAATTTCTCCCCAGCCCATTGCCAACTGTTATAGTGCACCCACACAATGCTTCTGTTCTGTTCTGGATATTCTATGGAGGTGTTTAGTGCTTCAGAGTTTGTTATAGAAAATAATGCCACCTTACTCTACACTCCAGGGTAATAGTCAGTGTTGCTCTTTTGTGATGGGCATTGTTAAAATCTAATAACTCAGGGATTAATATTGTGTGTCTGATTATGAAGTGGCCTTA
The DNA here is from genome assembly GCF_041902795.1 of Electrophorus electricus. Classification (NCBI taxonomy): domain Eukaryota; kingdom Metazoa; phylum Chordata; class Actinopteri; order Gymnotiformes; family Gymnotidae; genus Electrophorus; species Electrophorus electricus. The sequence goes on from NC_137504.1 coordinate 203,994, forward strand.
ACAAGACTGTAGTGGATAATGTACCTAAAGTGAGCTGTGTCTTAGAGAGTAGACTAAGCTAGCATATTTCAGGACACTGGGTAGTGGGCAGAGCAAGGTGTGTTGTGGGTGTGGTCAGTTTGACTACCTGACAGCATGGAGACGATTCAGGGTTATGATTGGGGGAGAGAGCAGAGACAAGCACTTCATGTTAAACTAATTCAAGTATCTCAACAACTACCATCTGTGAAGAGTGCTGGAATGCAGGCTGTAGTGCCAACAGCTTCTTAAAGTGGGAATACTCACAGTTTATCATTACATCTAGTCATTTTGGCAAAAACATTTATCCAGAGTGATTCACAAACATGTACAAATCAGTTGAAGACAAAGCGATGAAATTATACAAAACATTTGAAAAACATTCATACCTAAAAGATGTATCCTTATCATTAGCTTCATCTTTATTTAATTGCTTTATTTTTGTTCATATATTTTATTAACATACAACAGATATTTGTGGTTCTGCAGGCAGAAGAACCAACAGCTTTAGTGAAACTCACATGTAATAACCAGTGGAATGTTGAGCAAGGTATGCAGGTGTTTCTCATTGACACAACAGCACAGACAGTATAGACAGCCTATAACTGACCCACACCTGAGAGCACAACTCAAAACAGCACAGACAGCCTGTATCTGACCAAGAATGAGAGCACAACTCACAACAGCTGCAATCCTGACTACAATCTGCTGAGGGGTCAGTTGCAAAAGCAGACATGGGTGCAAACACAAGGCAGATTCAGGTGAGAGTGAACGTTAATGTGCACCGATACAGACAACACAAAACACAAGAGTTGGTATGTAGTGGCTTTCTCATACTCAAAGACCCTTTACAAAATAAAGATGGAATATACAACTTCCATAAAGCACATAATAATAATAATAATAATAATAATAATAATAATAATAATAATAATAATAATTGTTTTTGGTATAGTGTCTTGGGTAGGAATGTTACTTCTCCTGTGTGGGAATCAGGTCCTAAGCGCTCTATGCTATACAAATAAGACTCCTAACACTACACTCATCTGCTTCTGTAACATGACTGAAAATTGTCAGTTGCTCTGAATAAGAGCGTTTGCCAAAAGGATTAATGCAATAATAATAAATGAGCTCACTTACTGAAAGTGTCAAATCTTAGGCCACTAGATGGCAGTACTCCATCAGCTGCATGCAGACAATAAAGTCTCATGAAAGTGAGACATGAGTATTACCTTGTTAAGCATTTCATAAAACATTCATTTCTAGTATAGCTATAACATATACTGTACTGTAAAGTACGCTGCAGTTTGTATGCCTATCAATTTACCTTTATGTTACCACAGTAACATCTAACCTTAACTCTTACTGTTATAGCACGGTGACATATAAACATACACTTACTGTTGTATAACCATACTCTTACTGTTCTACCACAGCCTCATATGCACACACACACACACACACACACACACACACACACACACACACACACACACACACACACACACACACACACACACACGCGCATCTTGTGGCAGCAGCTTTAAAGACAGCAATAATAAATTTCAGCACAAGGGCTGGGGTTAAGTCTAAAGTCTGAGGTTAAATCTAAAGTCTAGGGTTAAGTGTAAATAGTGTGTTATCCCAGCAGCCTACAGGTCACTGATACTTTGTGTCTACACAGAGATCTATGGGATGAGGAGATTGTGCAGGAGGGAGAATCAGACGTGATGCTCAGTTCATTTATGTCAAACACAACGACCTAAAACAGGCTCTGAATTTCTTACATGACTTGGAATCATATCCAAGGGACAAGCAGAACCTTCCCTCAGATATGAACATTCCCATAAACTGCCTTTATTCAGGAGCCAGAAGAACATAAGCCATACAGAAGGTGACACTAGTGACATCATTACTAAACTCACCTCCAACTTGCATTTCATCAGCTGTTTCAGTTTCTCCAGCATATCATAAATAATTATTCATTAAGCAGTAATGGTGACACTTAAACGTTACATGTAGACTCAGTGGGGATTGTTATGTGCAGTCAGAATTAATTGTGCTTGTGTTTCCCTCCCTCTCCCTCCCTCTCTCTATCTCTCCCTCTCCCTCCTTCTCTCTCTGTATGTCTATCCCTCTCTCTCCCTATCTCTCTCTCTCTCTCCCTTGACCCTCCCTCTCTCTCTCCCTCCCTCTCTCTCTCCCTCCCTCTCTCTCTGTTTGTCTCCCTGCCCTTCTTTCTCCTCATTTGTTCTCTATATTCATTTTAGCTGTGAGGCTTCTCATCAAATCCAAGAACTGACAGAAATTCATGAGTCAGGTAAGTGGAGTGGTGTGTGTGTGTGTGTGTGTGTGAGAGAGAGAGAGAGAGTGTGTGTGTGTGTGTGAGAAAGAGAGAGTGTGTGTGTGTGTGTGTGTGTGTGAGAGAGAGAGAGAGAGAGAGAGAGAGAGAGAGTGTGAGAGAGAGAGTGTGTGAGTAGGCTCTACCAGATTACAGACAGAGAGACAGTAAGAGACATACTGGCCTCGGTTTCCCCGAAGACATCTTAATGTTTTAATGTTTGTGCTTCAGGAGCTAATGAACAGCCTGCCCTGTTTAGTCTACCAATCAAAATGGTGACAAAGAGTCTGTGGGTTGTGTGTTTGGGGTTGGGGGTGAACAATGCTCGAGGATGCCATCACACTAACCTTCTCACCAAACACACTCACCTTTTCATTACACACACTCACCCTCTCACCACACACACTCACCTTCTCACCCCACACACTCACCTTCTCATCACACACACTCACCCTCTCACCAAACACACTCACCTTTTCATTACACACACTCACCCTCTCACCACACACACTCACCTTCTCACCCCACACACTCACCTTCTCATCATACACACTCATCCTCTCACCACACACACTCACGTGTAGACTCAAAACCTTCCCTGCACACACACACACACACACACACACACACACACACACACACACACACACACACACACACACACACACACACACACACACACAACATTCCCTGCAGACACACACAACCTTCCCTGCACACAGGATTCTGCACCAGCTCTGCTTTGCTTCAGATGTCTCAGACTTTGAAAGGTAAGGCACATGGAAACACTCACTAACCCTAACATTCATATTCATGACATGACAAATGGTCAGAGTTTGAATTATGAAATCTGAGTCATGTAAACAAACTGGGGTGGTGAATGTGTGTGTCTGCACTCCTCTTTTACACAAACACTGACGATGAACATGCTGGCTAAGACCTTCTATTCTGAGTCAGGATTAAAATGAGGAAAAATCTATTATTTTGATCCAGGTCATGCTCATAAAGACATCTGCACTGTATTAAATCATAAACAGTAAAAAAAAATTGTTGAATTGTCATGTTTTGCAATGACAAAACCAAAAGCAACAAAAACAAAAAAAAACTTTAGAAAATGATGGTTCTATCATATCATATCACTTTACCGAAACAAACAAAGAAACAATAGTCTAAACATAATAGTACTGACTCTCACGGTTTAATTATTATTATTTAATGTGCAGAAGACCCCCTACCTTTCTTCCTTTATGTCATAGTAAACAGTAACCCAAACACCACCCTGACAATCTCAGAGGCTCCGCTGAAAACAGCACCCTGCTTATCTCAGAGGTCCTGACACACTCAAAGCCTTGATACACAAACAGTTCCTTGGACTTTATGGCTTGTTTTTGCCCCTGACAGTAAAGTATAAACTGTAGGCCTTTATACACCCAGGTGTACGCCTTTCCAAACTATGTCCAATCAATTCAAATTGCAACAGGTGAACTCCACCTCAAACACACCTCATGGATAGTTAATCAAAGTGGAAACACCTGACTACTATTTGGAGTGCAAAGGGTCTGAATACTTTTGTGAATTAGAGATTTTTGTTTTGGGTTTTTAATGAATGCTCTCTAAAAACACATTTTGAATTTGTCAGTATATGTGATTAAGTGTAGATCGTGGTAAAAACAGCAGTTATGTGCATTCAGGATCAAATCCACAACACAGTAAGATGTGAATGCGCTGCACATGTTAATGTCTATATTATTGCAGCTATGTGACTTGTGCCCACTGAGGTTTTAGGGTTACCACTGATGTTTAACCACTACACTTACTGGGAGTAATGGACTGTTATTATTAGATAGTTTAACTAATAATAAGAACTCAGAGTAATGAATTATAGGAGCACAGAGTAAAGGATTGTTCAGGCACAGCTTCACTGGCAGGAATAGCGGGCGGGGCGGAGACCAGAAGAAAAATGTAGAGAAAGTTTATCTGACTTTGAAAGCTTGTGCTCTTGTAAATGTCTGTTGGATTCTGAAAGTGACTCATGCAAGATGGTGACAGAAGCCCAAAATGTGTGTTAAACTTTCAGATGTCACAAAGCTCAATGGAGGATCCAGGACAGAGTCTTCAGTCACCTTTACCTTCCTCACCAGTGTAAATGTTTAGTGTAGTCAGAGTAAACACATTTAATTCACTATGTCTTCATGTCTTTGGGTGACCCTGAAGGAAGCAGAAATCTATCCCTCACCTCTCTCAGTGTGGATCCAAGGAGGGAGCAGTGTGTGACAGGGAGTAGTGTGTTAGGGAGTAGTTTGTTAGGGAGTAGTGTGTGATAGGGAATAGTGCATGCTAGGGAATAGTGTGTGATAGGGAGTAGTGTGTGTTAGGGAGTAGGGTGTTAGAGAGTAGTTTGTTAGGGAGTAGTGTGTGATAGGGAATAGTGCATGTTAGGGAATAGTGTGTGATAGGGAGTAGTGTGTGTTAGGGAGTAGGGTGTTAGAGAGTAGTTTGTTAGGGAGTAGTGTGTGATAGGGAATAGTGCATGTTAGGGAATAGTGTGTGATAGGGAGTAGTGTGTGTTAGGGAGTAGGGTGTTAGAGAGTAGTTTGTTAGGGAGTAGTGTGTGATAGGGAATAGTGCATGTTAGGGAATAGTGTGTGATAGGGAGTAGTGTGTGTTAGGGAGTAGGGTGTTAGGGAGTAGGGTTTTAGGGAGTAGTGTGTTAGGGAGTAGTGTGTTAGAGAGTAGGGTTTTAGGGAGTAGTGTGTTAGAGAGTAGTGTGTTAGAGAGTAGTGTCTGATTGTGGATAGTGTTGTTAGGGAGTAGTGTGTTAGAGAGTAGTGTCTGATTGTGGATAGTGTGTTAGGGAGTAGTGTGTTAGGGAGTAGTGTGTTAGGGAGTAGGGTTTTAGGGAGTAGTGTGTTAGGGAGTAGTGTGTTAGAGAGTAGGGTTTTAGAGAGTAGGGTTTTAGGGACGTTTTGTGTTAGGCCATAGTGCACTATTACAATACCTGAGGCAAAGAAAAAGGCAGACAGCTAGAAAATATTTCAAACGAGGAACTTGTACAAGTCCTAATCCCTTTCCTGTAGGCTAACCAGCTATAAAGGCAAATATTACTTACCACGGATTATACTGGTGTCATATGAACAATCATCTAAAATGTAAACAAACCATACATATTCCTGTGTGTCTGTTTGCAGACTTAAAGGTTTTCAGTAGACATGGAGCTGATTCAGTAACAAAACAAGACACTGTAAACTAAGGAGCAGTTATTCAGAGTTATGAGTTTCAGCCCAGTGACTGAAGGGATGGTGGCTTGTAGCAGTTCCTGGTGAACGTACGTTTCTAGGGGCTTACTCCCTGCCCCATGTGCCTGAGCCAAGTTTCAGCCAGACCACTGCACCCCTTCACCACTAACCCCCCTCAGCCCCCTCCCATAACCTGCACTAATTACAGACACCTTGCAGTGCTTGCTGGAGGGCCTGTAACAAAGTTAAGGCGAGATGGAAAAACACCGATGCTGCACAGCTGGTTATTAGGATGTCATTAGAATTAGACCAATGCAAATGTGGAACAATGCCTATTTAAAGGGAGTGGGCTGCAGCAGCCACATGGGCCATGGTGTGCTTGAAGACTGAGAGACAGATTTACAACCGCCCCTTTAATGAGGTTACATCCCATTCAGCTTTCAGAATGCTTTTCAACCCTGGAGGAAACAGGAAGTTGTGAGTTTCAAAACAAGGAAAAATATATTGTGAGTGGCTTGTGTTCAACTAAGTAAACTGTGACTAACATTCAAAAACTTTATCAAAACATCACACTTTTCAATCATACTAATGTCATTTATGTTCTGATTATAGACTGTTTTTCTTTGCAAGGTCAACTTGTAATTTGAACTCTCAATAGCAAATCAAATTTGGACTTTAAATGTTATTCCTGTAGGGTTTTATGAGCTTGTAAAGAGAGCTGAAACACGGATTTGGGAAAGTTTCCTCTGAATGTGTAGTTCTTGCTGAACACTGCCTGTGCTGTGTGGGCAGGTAAAAGGTGCAGCAACACTCACTAAGTTGTGGGGTCGTCAGCCCTGTCGCTCAGCACGTGTGCTAGTGGTGAACGCGGCTGACACAAGTCCTGTGTTTCAAACGTGCTGCCACACTGATTTCTGTTTCTGCCACGGAATGTTGGGTGACAAGGAATGAGGTCAAAGTGAAATTTAATTTCGGTGAATGTGATGTAATCTACTGCTCCAGGTCATGGTGTGTTATAATCTTGTCAGGGTGTCATCAGTCCAAACTGGATGACAGGACGTCCAGTGTGGCAGCAGCTCGGAGCAGCTGTCTGGTTTAGGAGGGCTCATGCCTTGGTGTGTGCACCACACAGAACAGCAGCACAACACAAAACTGTGTAGGCAGAGACACGAGAAAAGCAACACACACACACCTGGAATGGAACAGCCCAGAATGGAACAGCTCCAAGTTCCCCCTGTGCAACTGCCCCATGAGTTGCCACAGGGCCTGGAACATCATCCACCCCACCAATGAGCAATATGAACCTCTCTCGTGAGATTTAGTCTACTCAGAGATCAATATGGACCTCTCCCATGTTGTTTCTGAATCTAAATATCATTTCAAATAAATTCAAAGTAAAACAAAAACCAGCATAAAAAGGCCATGTTGATTAACAGTACAAGCACAGTTTGTAGTACTTCCCGCTGATTTGTCAACTGGTTAGATTTGTCCACATAAACCCTAGAAGCCAGGGTTAATCTAACCTTAACCTAATCCCTAACCTGTAGACAAATTAGTAATTTATATTTATTTAATGAAAACCAATACTATCAGTATAATTACTACCAATTTATTCCTGTCTCAGGTTGACCTCACCTCACCTACCTCACCCCACTCATTCCAGTCTCCCCTCTGTCTGGAACAGGCTGGAATGTTCTGAAGCATGAAATCAGTTCATACATAATAATAAACTTAATTGTTTATGTTGCTTTTTCAAAATTTACAAATAGATCAAATACAAAGAAAAAGAAAATTTATAATAGGAAGAAAGTCCATAATTTAAATAATAAATATTATGAAAATAATAAAAGATAAAAGATTCAGAAATTTGTAAAGTTTTAAATTTAAATTATTAAATATTGTTAAAGCAATATTTAAAAAAAAAATTATTAAAACAACAAATTTCAACACTAGGGTCTACACACAGTAGAAATATTGGTACATCTATCTAATTAACATTCTTTATGTTTATTTATTCTCAAGAACTAACACAATACTACATATTTATTCTCATGCCTTCTCAGTGATCTTACAATAAGAGTTTTGATGGTGGACAGATTCGCTTCTTAATGTGTACCTACACATCTCAATATCACACACTGAATTACACTTTCATTTTAACATTAAAATATTGATTTTCTTTGAGCACTTTTGTCTGACAGGCCTCTGTTGCCACAACTGAAGCCTTATTTTAACACTCCGAATGGAGCCCTCCTGATCAGCTTTAGACAGAGTACAAAGTTTAAGGTCTTGAAGCTCAGTAATGCCCCATGATAAACAACATTATGTAATAGGCCTTTATAAATCAAACATGGGCATATTCTAAAACATCTTCATCTGTAGTACATCATAAACCTGCAACAGACTTACTTACCACTGCTAAAGTTTATGTAGCTGCAGAGTTTATATGCCCACTATGTGAAGCACAAAAAGCTTAATTCCTAGCTCCCCTCTCCCAACGGTTCAGAGCGGTTCCCCCTCCTAGTTTCAGGTAATGAGACACAGATACTCTCTGCTTTTTATTTTCATGTTGGTCTTTATAACTGCTTTTCTAGAGATGTTTTAGCAGCTGGATGGTTTGGTCCAGTGGTGGGTGTACTACAGTGTTATCATGAGGTTCTGTTCAGTCCAGTGGTTGGTGTACTACAGTGGTATTATGAGGTTTTGCAGGTGTCATTTTCTACATGCTGTTCTGGAATCTGTTTCTGTTCCTGACACAGTTTGAACGTTTTTGTTTACATTCTCTTCACATTAAAAGGAGGTTTTTCTCCTGTAGTTTTCCTGACTTTACCCCTGTGATTTATAGTGTGTATGTGAACTGTACCTGGTAGTGTAAGAACCTGTTTAAAAACAACACAGAAAACAGAATCCAAAGTGCTTGCCACCAAACAACAGTAAAAACCAGAATGCTTTTGAAAGCTCTTTAACTGTATCTGTAAAAGGAAAACAAAGCACACAGAACATTCCATCATCAAAGTAATAAATCTTGTTTCTAGTGATATCCATGCAAACATGAGCAACATGTTTAGACTTTTCTCTTGAATATAATTTTAATTTGTTAGACTAAAAGTCAAATTTGTTGTCTTAAGGATATGGTGTATGTATTAAACCACTTAAATGAGACCTAACAGTGTACAATTTCAAAGGAATAATTATTGTGTCATTACAAGTGCTGAAGTCCTGATATAAAATAGAATTAAATAGAATGCTGTTTGAATAACTATTCAAGTACTTTTTGATGTAATATCTTCTCATGGTTTCTCCTACCACTGCTATGCTGATGACACTCAATTATTTCTTTCTTTTCCACCCTCTGACATGCAGGTCTCCAGACGTATCTCAGTATGCTTGACTGACTGCATCATGGATGACAGCCCACCACTTGAAGCTCAACCCCAGTAAAACTGAGCTTCTGTTCATCCCAGGTACTCTCAGCCCTTACCATGACCTCACTGTTTCCTTTGAGAACTCCCTGGTATCACCATCCAAAGCTGCCCGTAGCCTGGGCACAACTTTGGACAATCAGTTGTCGTTCTCAACTCATGTTTCTAATCTAACCTGGTCTTGCAGATTCCTCCTTTGTAACATATGAAGGATTTGACCCTTTCTTTCGCAGGAAGCTACCCAGGTGCTTGTGCAGTCTCTTGTGATCTCAAAGCTAGACTACTGCTGCACTCCATTCATTGGCTGTATGCACCTGTAGCTGCATGCATCAGATTTAAAACTTTGATGCTTGCCTACAAATCCAAAAATGGACCAGCCTCTTCATACATGAGGTCAGTGGTCAAAGCCTGATCTGTACCTCGAGTACTTTGAACCTCAAGTATAGCTCGGCTTGAAATACCTTGCTTCAGGTCTCATGGACGACAAGCATCAAGACTATTTTCTGTCTTGGCTCCAAGATGGTGGAATGAACTCCCGCTTGCTGTCCGGACAGCAGAGTCCCTTGCAGTCTTCAAACACAGACTGAAGACCCGTCTATTTGCAGAATATTTAAAGGACAACTGACACTGCTCCCTTATTGACTGACTAATTTAATACTTATTGTAGGGCATTATTTATGCTTTTTAACAAACTCTAGCACTTATTGTTTATAGTACTTATCATTGTTTAAGATAGACCTTATGTATTGTGCACTTCTAGGTATCAGCATTCATCCCTATATTCTACAGTATTCTAGTTCATTGGTATGTTTAATTCTAACCTACTATACTGTACTTGGATATATTCTATGAGTAAATGACAAAGCACTTTTGTAAGTTGCTCTGGATAAGAGCGTCTGCTAAATGCCGTAAATGTAAATGTACTTTTGTTGATCAGCTCCATGGTACCAATTAAGAAAAACAAAATGACAAATACATCACTACACCAGTACACCAACACGCCAGACATATTTCTTTTCAGTCCTGCACTACAGTCCAGAACAAACACACACAGCTAGGAGAATGAACTGAGTGCTGAGTATGGACCTTACAGTAGATGTCACATCTCTTCTAGCAGTCAAGGTTAACCCTGACGCTGACCCTAAACTACAGATTAGGTCATGTTATAATTTCAAGATTAATCTACAGACAATCTATTAATCTACAGACAAAATGATGTATATTCAGGTGAAGAATTCTTAAAGCTCAGTGGGCCATTTGTTTTATAAATTCAGACAATAATGCTGTAAATGAAATGTACTCCATGGGCCTCCCCCACAGTGTGTATGTATATGTGTGTATATGTGTGATAAGATTCCTTTATTGATCCCCATAGGGGAATTCGAGTGATAGAGCAGCTCCAGCACAGAATAAATGGAGTTAAAAGTAGAACTACAATAAAATAAGTAAAAATAAAAACTATAGGGTCCATTACTATATTAAAGACAGTTGCCCCAGTATCACCCCATCCCCTAGTGATACACACTGACTAGTGATATTGAGCATAATGAAAGTGACAGTGTGAAATAGAAAAAACAGAATAAACAATATATACACATGCACATGCCATGTAATGATTAACAAAAGGTCTAGTGCAATAGAAGTGGGAGAAAGAGACTCAAGTTATTGTATGAGGAGAGTGCTGGACAGCATGAGGACAGATTGTCCTCAGATATTGTTGTATCGTCTGATTGCAGACAGACTGTGTCTTCAGCTATTGTTATATAGTCTGATTGCAGACAGTGTCTTCAGATATTGTTGTATAGTCTGATTGCAGTTTATTGGACACATTGAAAGACCTCAGCCTCCTCAGCCAGACCAGCCTACTCTGTCCGTTCCTGTAGAGGACATCATTGTTATCTGTCCAGTCTAGTTTGCTTATCTGTACTCCAAGGTACTTATAGGAGACCACCGTCTCTACTTCCACCCTGTGAATGAAAACAGGGACAGGGGAGCTTCTGTTTATCTGATAATTTACTATAATCTCTTTGGTTTTACTGATGTTACGTTTCAGATGATTTTATGGCATCACGTTATGAAGACCTCAATCAAACCTCTGTACTCCTCCTCATTGTCCATGGTGATGTATCCAACAATGGAGCAGTCATCAGTAAAAAGTATTAAAGTGTTAAAGTGTGTATAACAATAAAACACATCATTATGAGGGTCACAGAGAAGTCAGCCTTTTATCAGAGTCATAGCCAGTCAGGAAAAGAAATAAAACCAAAATGACTGCTTTAAAAAAGACTTTTCACTTTTCATCAAGAGCAGCAATTATCTCAATGTACGGTTTGATAAAACATTAATGTCCTCCCTAGCAGTAAAAAAAAACATTACTTTTGCTGTAACATAATCATCCCCAGACATTCCTACTGAGTTCCCAGGCTAGACTGCTACTCACCAGCATTTCCCGCATCCTAACTCTCAAAAGTCTGTCCATCTGTCCCTGTAAATGTGCCAGTCAGGCTAGTGGGCAGGACACAGCAGCATAAATGTCAGATGCTGGGCTGTGTGTGTGTGTGTGTGTGTGTGTGTGTGTGTAGACGCTGTGCTGTATGTGTGTATGTGTGTGTGTATGTGTGTGTCTGTGTGTGTGGACGCTGGGCTGTGTGTGTGTGTGTCTGTGTGTGGACACTGAGCTGTATGTGTGCATGTGTGTGTGTGTGTAGATGCTGGGCTGTATGTGTGTGTGTGTGTGTGTGTGTGGACGCTGGGGTGTATGTGTGTATGTGTGTGTAGATGCTGGGTTGTATGTGTGTATGTGTGTATGTGTGTATGTGGACGCTGGGCTGTATGTGTGTGTGTGTGTGTGTGTGTGTGTGTGTGTGTAGACGCTGGGCTGTAGGTGTGTGTGTGTGTGTGTGTGTGTGTGTGTGTGTGTGGACGCTGGGCTGTATGTGTGTATGTGTGTGTGTGTGTGTGTGTGTGTGTGTAGACGCTGGGCTGTATGTGTGTGTGTGTATGTGTGTGTAGATGCTGGGCTGTATGTGTGTGTGTGTGTGTGTGTAGATGCTGGGCTGTATGTGTGTGTGTGTGTGTGTGTGTGTGTGTGTGTGTGTGTGTGTGTGTGTGTGTGTGTATGTGTATGTGTGTGTGTGTATGTGTGTGGGTTGCTGCGGGTCTACCAGCCACTGCTGTCCCCATACACAGAAAATAAATCAGTGGACCAGGACAGCTAGGACTTATGAAGCACTCGTCCCCACAGTAAATACAGGCAGGCAGCCCCCAACCACACACACCTCAGCGGCATTCCACACAGACCTCTTATCTTTACTGGGGCTGATAGCAAGAGGGGGAGAGTCATGGGAGGCAATAATATGAGAGAAAGAGAGAGAGAGAGAGAGAGAGAGAGAGAGAGAGAAAGAGAGATTGGGGAGGAAGGGAGAGCGGCTATGAGTTTAAAAGATCTATTTAACCTGTATGACATGCTGCCATTACTGGAGTAGTAGGAAAATAAATGGGTACATTAAACTGTAGAACTCAATGAGACTGTACAGCCAACACAAGTGCAAATATTCCTGAACTTATGAGGAGGTTCACACATTTAACAGGTTTAACAGGACATCCCAAGACACCAAATAAATACACAAACAAACAAAAAGAAGACATTCTGGAGGGAACCAAAGCATTCTTCACTCCTTATAGCTGGATCCTTAAACACACACTCCTTAAACACCTGCTCCTTAAATACTCTTTAGGTCTCAACAAGGAGCACACTGTTTTTTACTCTAAACTGCCACAGACATGTCCTGTCTTACTTTGCTCAAACTAGATGCTCATTAGAGTGTGTCAGTGTGTCATGGAGAATATGGTGCAAGGTATTACATTTTATTTCAGGTACAGAGTGTATTTAGTGTATTTAATGACCAGAGGGTGTAAAAGATCTTGTAACAACTGCTATGTAGTTGAAAGAATTACATCACTCGCAGAGCTTAGATAATGTATACCAAATATACCAGCAGATAAAAATGTTTGACAGCTTTATACATTTAAAAATAAGTGAATATCTGCTGCAAAGGATTGCAAAGCCTCCCTTAGCTTACCTTAGCTTACCTAGTCCAGCGAAGTCCAGTACTACAAGGCTAATAGCTGAGTAATAAAGATCCCTCGAAGAAAAGGGCCCATGCACCACCAGACAAATCATTAATCGCTAATTGTAGAAGTTTCTTAATGACGATTTTTCTTAAGGTCACGGAGTGTAATGGAACCATGTTCTAGAGTGAGGGATGGAGATTCAACACCAACATTGAGGGAACCTGAGCTTCTTCCATGTGGCCCTCGCCACCGTAGATGCTGAGATACCGCTCAACTTGGTCACATGCAGTCAGTCCAGCTATGTTTTCACTCTATCGGTCTAAAGGAAATGGGTATTTCATCAATCTACGTTTAAATTATTAAATATACAACAAATGCATTTTGGAACACACCTTTAATCAAACGGTTAAGATAACAATTTGATAAATGACAAATGAACATGTTACGCCTGCTCTTACTACACGTATGCTCGTGGTTAAAACAAGTTTAGCATATTTATCCAAAACCTGAATATGTGAATACCGCACAGAAACGGACCTATACATCTTAATCATAAACTAAACATCATTTTTTGAAGCGTATTATTTCTTACGGCCATAAAAAATCTCACAGGGTATTTTTATGAATCCTTCAAGATCCTTCTTAAATGCAATAAACAATAATATTGTTTGTTATGTCTAAATATTATAGCCTATTAACATATTATTCATTTATTTATTGACAATTACTGATAAGGAAACATTTTTCTTATTGTTTCATTTTATAAAATCAGAATGTCTAGTGTGACTAAAAAATTAGAGAAGAGTGTTTCGGTGTAGGAAACAAGCGCGCGCGCGCGCGCACACACACACACACACACAGAACAGCTTCCCTAAATGACACATAGCCTATGTAACACTGGCGAAACGACGAAAACATAACGGATTATTCCAATATATAGCAAGATGTAAGAGGCACTGAGTTGATGCGTCAGATATCTCACATCCGTTAATGAAAAAACGAAAAAGGAAAACGAATTGTGACACCGGCTGGATTGAAAACATACAAACTCACCACACCAACGACTGTACTGAAATAGTCACAAAACCATACCTTCTCATACAGTGACTGCTGTGAAATAAGACACTGTAACCCTGCTGAAGGGTAAAACGTAGTCAGTATCCTGGGTGCAGACCTGTGACCGGATCTCCTCACTACAACATGACATTGAGCTGAAATCTCCACCCTATCGCACGAGCACTTGTAGCCATTGGCTCGGAGGTCGTTAAGCGCCCGTCACCCCGCGCGGCACACACACCGGGCCCGGGACACTGCACGATCCGCGCTGGGAGCGGGACACACACGCCTGTTCTTTGGGCCAGCTGGATTCTGTCGGGAAACTCTTAGTGATAGTGATGCCAAAAGGGTCTTGTAGCCAAAACTGTTTGCACAATGTAGAAGTATATCTTTTAAAAATATAGTCGCAGTAAGAGAAAGCGAGATTTCCTTTGACTGAAGCCTCCTTTAAGCGCGCGCGGAGACAGTCGCCCTTGCAAAAATGAATCTTATTGGAAGTTACCAGCATTATCGTCTGATGCGCGAAGCTTTCCCATTAGTGCCACGGTGTCATCAAGATAAGCCTTATTTTCAGAGCTGGCTTGTAAATCATTCAGAAATCCCAGCGGAATTCCAGTTACAAACTTCTTACTCTGCTGAAGTCGGATCTCCCGGTCCGGTCCGTGCCAGTCCCGCCGAGTTGTTCTCGTCAAGGATGGGGAAGCGAAGAGCTCCGGGCCCGAAGAAGGAGCGGCGAAGGACCGAGAGCATCAACACGGCCTTCGCGGAGCTGCGCGGGTGCATCCCTAACGTCCCCGCGGACACCAAGCTGTCAAAGATCAAAACGCTACGGCTGGCCACGAGCTATATCGCGTACCTCACAGACGTGCTGGCGCAAGACTCCGCGGGAGCGGAAGAATTCAGCGCTGAATTTAAGACATTTGACAGTAGAAATCTGAAGAGGAAACGGGAAATGGTAAGGTACAATTCATTTAAATACTTATAATTAGATTTATTTTAAGAATGCATCAACATCCCGCACGAAAGTCGTCAACCGCTTTAGAGCAGCTTCAGTAAATGTGTAGCAGGGTTGCACAATGGAAAAAGTGAAGTGTCCACGGAGCAAATAATACTGAAGCGTCCCGCTCATCCTGTGCCACCACAGGGCACCTTCCCATCCACACTGCAGTGAGGAGCTACAATCACATTTAAGAGGAACACACAGTCACTTAAATCATGAAACAACATGACGTGGGCGCTGACCCATATAGGACACATTCAGAGGTAATATGGACCGGCAGAGGAAGCAGGTCATATATAAAATAGAAGCCCAGTTATCAGATCCACTGCAATGCAAACCATAAGTTGCTAAAACGGTTCAAACTATACTAGCCTTTATGTTAAAGTTGTCATCATAATTAAAACGGGGTTTTACAGAACGAAGGCCAGCAGGAGTCTTTAGGACACGAGAGGAAGAGGAGCGGGAGGTCGGGATGGCCGCAGCACGTCTGGGCTCTGGAACTCAGCCCGGGGTGAGCCGGGGCGAGCAGGAGCGAGCAGGAGCGCAATGTTGGATCAGACGTGGACTCAGATGAAGATGTGTGTATGAACAACTTGTTTTGACTTTTGGATCATATTCTCTCAGATATTTAATTGGATAAAAGGTAAATGTGAGCACTGTTGGAATGTTTTCCCTGATCAGCGATCATATATTAATTTTGAAAATCTACCTCAAGGAGTCCGCCAGGACCAGTTGGAGCGAACTGAAATCAAAGCTGCCATATTTGCGATGTCACATTCTGACTGATTTACTACAAAATTAATAACAATTTAATAAATTATTTCTGAGAAATTCGGAAATATAATTGTTGACTGTTTCCTCTTATTAATATGCGAGTAATTCAAAGTGATTATCGCCACTGGCCCCGTGAGAAACACCTAGTTTTCTCATTTAAGCAGTACCTACCAGTTGTAAGTAAACGTGTGTGAAAGTAGGTATCCTATCCCTGTGCCCTACAGTCTATAATCTGCAGTTTCTGCTCTAATCCGAGAACACCCTTATGTAGTCGACGTAATGTACTCGTCGTATGTTACTTAGAAAGGCGATTTAGCAGCCATCAAATAGAGAAAATAATTCTTACGGATACTTTTGTAAGATTAGGCAATTAAACTCAACCAGTAATTTATATCACCAGATCTTTTTAAAACAAATTCTAAAATGTCATATAATTCAATTTAAAATGGCCAATTTAGGCACAGCCCGTATACACATAAAAACAATAATGTCACCATCTGAAACGTCTGCACCAATTAAAACATCAGCATGTCACAGTAAATTATAGACTTCCACTCGACATTCATACAACAAATGTCAATCTCAGATCCATTTTGGTCTGTATTTCAAAAATACCTGGAGTTGCTACCATTACTCCTACCCAACTCCAGAAAGCTCATCAGTTCGCCAAAGCACCTTCACATTAAGATAAAGAGCTCACAAAGGTTAAACACTGTCAATTTAACTGGGAAGGTCTGCTGGTCATTTACTCACTGTAAAGACTAATATTCACCATTAATAACTGATGGAAAATGAAGAAATAATTCTGAAACTGTTTGGACTTCAGGCTCATTGGTCGTACCACTGTAATGAACAGTGTAAAAGGTTTTAACGTTAAAAAGGATCCTTGCTGCCTTAACATTTCGAGGTAAATTAACTTCAAGTAAATTAACTCTTACCCAATTAACTCAAACATTTAAGGCTAAAATCAACCTAATGCACTCATAATTTAAAGGCAAAAATAAACAATTTAAAAGATTTGGATAGTAACATGTTTAGTCTGTATATTGTATAATTTATAATGACAGTGTCTCTGAAGACAAACCTTGAAGAAGACATTACCTGGCTTCTTTAACTAGGTTCTTATTGCAATGAAGTCAGTCATTAGCAGTGACTTAAGTGTCAGAGGTGACGAGGGGAGCTGAAGCACACACGCTGCACTTACACCACCAACATTCAGAGAGAGAATATTTGGTGCATATCCACCTTATTCACCCTTAACATACCACACTGGAGGCGTCGGACATTGCAGCTTTTGTCCAGTATGGTTACTCACAGTGCTTTTAGCAGAACGTATCCCCAGGAAACCTGTTCAATTCTGTAACAAACCTGTACAAGAAAATCAAACAAAGAAAACAAAGAGAAAATAAATTCTCCTTTGCCTGAAGTGTGCTGTATCTGTGAAAGGTGGAGGAAGAGGTACAGGCATGATGAGTTGCCACCAGATCTTTCTCACTGACGTTGCAGAATGAGCCGATGTCTGCACATAAACGACGTCGGCCCAGATTCAATCCACTTTAAACGTCACTGGGCAGGACATACGTACACCAAAAACATGCTGACCTGGGAACAGTCCTGTCAGGCTTAAACACTGGGAAATTACTGTTTGGAAAATCATTGAATCTGTCTAGATGAGGTGAACAATGTTTCTCTTCCAAAGTGCTGGACTACAGAATCGACAAAAGTCTGGACGTCTGCAATCTGCTTTAATCTGTTCAGAGTTCACCGCTCTACAGAGAAAAGGTTCAGGATTGATAACATTTAAATATACATCCGCATCACTCAAATCAGTGACGCAAAATCAAGGAGCAGCTTTCATGAGAAAATCTTTTTCACAGTCAACTAAAAAAAAAGTTCTTAACAGTTCTGGTCTGAAGCGCTTTTGTGTACTGCCAGTATTAACCTGTTTTATCAGCACCCCCTGGTGGCTACTTGGAGTATTAAGTACTGGAAAACGTTTATTGGAAAATAAACTCCACCATCTGAAGGGAAAAAAAATGACAAAGGTGTCTGATGTATACTGTTTATTAAAAGCAATATGCAGTTGTCTGTTTTATCTAATACAACAAATCCCTAAAGTGAATGAATAAACAAACAAAACACCAAAACGCAGGAGAACCCTACATGATACAAACTTACAGAAACCTAAAGAGCAATTCAGATGCTATGAAATAAAGAAAACTGCAAACGGTGTGCACATTACACGCAGGCTTACGCCACAGCCCTGCTGGGGACAGAGGGCACATACTACAAGTCACTTTACACAAGGACCATTAGGAAGTCGTCCAATCAGCTCATCTTCAATGGCAGGAAGCACTAACACCTTCTAATAATCCTCCAGAATTTCTGCCCCTGCAAATTCCTTAACTCTCTGTGAGCCCAACATGCCTGCAGGTGGTGCCACAGCAGCTCAGGGCTCAGTATGTGCTTCCCTGGCACTGGTGCTGGAGCTGCTGTAGGGCCAGGTGGGCGTAGCTGATGGAGCCAGTACACTCTCCCGCACACACCGGCAGGTTGGGGGGGTGTGTGTGAAAGGGACACTTTCTAACCTTGGGACTGGACACATCACTGAAGGTGCCTAAGATGTCACAGAATCAATTTCCTCATTACTTAATAATAATAATAATAATAATAATAATAATAATAATAATAACAATAATAATAATAATAAAAAAAACAATGACGACGTATTGTACTATTATGATTTTGGATGGTCAAATATGGACTTCATGATGGCTAATAAGATCCCAGGTAACCAAAATGTCTGCATGGATGTTTACATCATGTCTGAGGATGGTGTTTCCAGGTAAGGCTTCATAAGGGCAGCAGTAATACTGTGGTTATTGCTGCAGTGAGACACCAGTGGAGATGGGAGAATGTCTGAACTGCTCAGGCTGCACGCAGCCGCCACAACAACACACGAGTGCTGAGGAGCCATGATGTCAGGTGGTCTGGGATGGACGGGCGTGTCTATAGGTTAATTCAAAAATAGTTCACTTAAAACAACAAATGGAGACTTGACGACATAGGAATGGTTTTTAGTATAACTAAAATAGATTAAAACTTTTTTTTTTTTTTTTTTTAAATCTTTCAGACAAATGATACTCCCCTGCTTTAAACCTACTTAGAGAGAAAGAAGGCGATCATGAGGATGGACACATCACAAGGGGAGGAGCTAACAGTGAAAGAACTGTCATACAGACATATAATGGCTAGATCACCAGGTGCAGCTGCTTGGTGTGTGTGGGTGTGTGTGTGTGTGTGGTGTTAGCACAGGGATCACTCATCTACTACACCCACAGAGCTGAGCACGACCTACAGCCTCATCACCATGACGACAACACACTGTTCTTAGCACTCACACCAACACCGCACACAAGCCAGAGAAACGGTGGGAGAGAAAACATAGCCAGCATGTCCACTGGTTGTGCACACAATGTTTTCACCGAGAAACACAGGCTGTGTGTTTTCTTTATAATTTACAGGTTTGGCACACAAGCTGAAGTTGTTAACAGTCGCTTCAAGACATGACATATTCCAAAGCACTTTATGGTAGTAACACTAGAGAACCCTCCTCCCCGAGATGGGATTACTCCTGTATGTGTAAATATGTAAGTATACTCCCATTAATCTCTTTACCCTGCTGACATGTGAGCAGTCTTTAAGAACCACAGCATGGCATAGCAGAGACAGGTCCACTGGGGGGGGGGGGGGGGCACTTCTGAGCACTGAAGTGGGGACCTTATTCCAGCTGTTTGCTTCCATCGGATTTCTGGTCCAGTCGGCTCTTACTGCTCTTCACCATATAAATAAAGTACGTCAGAGTTTCCTTCTCATTCACTGGAATGTTCCGGAAATGACGGCTGACAGTCTAAAACAAACAAGCCAAAAAAAAAAAAAATAAAAAAAAAATCAATCAATCAATTAGTAGAAACAGGGAACAGAAGAAGGATCTCACGCATGTACACACACTCACGCATAGCTGAGGGCATGTGTGAAGGTGATACAGTAACTTTCAGTGATTTCTAACCAATGTTGGTCCTGACATCACTGTAAACACACCTGCATTGTTAAGCCCCACCCCTTTTTTTTTTTTTTTACTTTTGTCTTTAAACCTTGCAGAGCCCAGGCTGTGGGAACCCTGGGACTGTTAGCGCAAGGTTCCTGGGCCTTCCCGAGTTCAGCCGAGTAGGGCTGCATGCTCAGGACTAATTGGACAGACTTGTTGACGTCTACTTTATTAATGAGGTGCTACTCTCATTAACATGGCTGTTCCCGCAGGGCAGGGAAACGGGAAAGGACTGGGTTACCTCTCAGCTGCTGACGAACACCGAGCTAGCCACAATATAGCAGGGGTGCACACAGCCACTATATCATTTAAATGAATGCAGTTGAACTCAATTACCAGACTCTATTAAGTGAGGGTTAAGCTCAGGAGGTTCTGAACTACCCTACCTCCAGGAGCAAAACAGGCTTTTTACTTCTCTATTAGTTCTTCATGTTTCAATAAAAGTAGGTTACCATGGAGATGGAGGTGAGAAAGAACTGGTGGAAAAGTTAGGGGACATTAAAATCTTGAAGTAGGTAAGGAGCAATGCTTCAGAGAAAACAAGACAACAGAATCTTTAAAATATAGCAGTAAAACCAACCAGTTTCAACATACCAAACATATGCTGTGTTAGTTTATTAATCCTGAAATGTGAAGAGATGCTCGGTGCACAGAAGCAGAAATGCGGTGTCCCTGTGTAGACAGCAGAGAGCCCTGTGTAACACGTGTGGGTGGATATCAAACATGTGGCCATTTGTATAATGCGTATGGCTACATGTAATGTAATGCATGTGGCCATGTGTAATGTGTGTGAATCACATGTGGCGTGTATAATGCATGTAGTCTTGAGTAGTGCATGTGGCTTAGATTTACAGAATGTGGAGGTGCCGTACAGAAGCACTTTGTGCTCTCTATCAAACATATATCCTCATGTCAGAACAGGTACATCAGCGTTTTACTGACTCAGACAGCCTGTGATATTGGACAGCGAGGAAAGTTCAGGCAGGACAGAGAAGTCTTTAAGTCTGTCTTCTTTGTGTCCTGAGGGTCAGTGGTTCAAGTCGAGCAGTACTAAAGGCTGGAAGGCAGCGTGGTGCAGAATGGAGTTTGATTTGAGCCTTTAGGTGTGTGGGAGCTGGGCCAGTCACAGCTTTGCCTGTAAGCCACTACAGGGAGCTGTGCAGGTGCATTCTGGATGAGCTATACAAGTCTAATGGCACAGATGAAACATTCTTCCAAGAGTGACATGACAAGGGACTACAGAAGCACCTGACTGGCGTCCATGGAGAGACATGGGCAGACACAGATGGAGTGGCTGTCTGTAGTGTGCGTGCGTGTGTGTGTGTGTGTGTGTGAGAAATGTGGCTGTGTGTATTGAGTGTGTGTGTGTGTAGCGTGTGTAAGGTGGCTGTGAGCATACCTCTGCCAGCTGAGCTTTGTTGAGTCCAGGTCGGGTCTGGATCTTATAGTGGCGTTTATAACGCCTGAGTGTGTTCACCTGGAGCTGGAACAGGTCCACCTAGGAAAGCAACACGAGGTTCAGCTCATCCGAATACAAAATGTGCCAGAGAATCGCTGCCACTTTTAAAGTGACAATTAAACTGTTGGCAGACAGAGGTAGAGCTGATCTGCTACTCATGCAGACAGAAGATACATTTCACCCTGAAATATGGAAGTTTGTGGAAGTTTCATGTCTGAAATTCCCAAATCTTCTGCGACAGGATGAATTGCATCCAACAAACTTGAAGGTCCTCATCTTCTGTCCACTGAACTGGGCAAACTGGGATAAATGTGGAAATGTGAGGAAGTGTGTGAAACGTTCAGCAGCAAAACACCTACAGAAAGCGCTGGAAACAATGAACTCCAACTGCATTAGTCAAACTAACGGGGCTGATGCTTATACGATGGTTAATTACCTTTCTTGGTTGTCAGCACTCTGAACAATTTTATAACTTTATAACTTCACCCTGAGGGTTAGGTATCCCACCTTAAACAGCTTTAGATTCCCATTAGCAGAACGTGGAAGAGGAAATCTTAAGAGGATGGATGGGTATTGGACCCAGACTGGTACTGGACTCAGACTTGGTGAATGGCAGAACTTTGTTTGGCTGATCCAGACATGTTCTGACGTCAGTAGTTACTGTTCTACTGGCCACTCCTGCGTGTGTAAGAATGCACGCAGGGGCAGCAGAGCCAGGCCTGATACCTCTGGGACTTCCACATCATGGTCAGGAGATTCACCACCGTCATCACTTGTTTTCCTCTTTCGTTTGTTGCGGACACTCTGAATGAAGTTCTTGTGGAAGTCACAGATATACAAGTGTCGCACCTGTAACAAAGAACCAGTTCATTCATTACAGATTATATTTTCTGCACACTTTATGAGATTGCATGAGATATAATTGAGATTTTATATATATAGCGAAAAGGTCATGACCAAGACCAACCGACATCTCGCACTGACTGCATTCATCATGAACTGTGCCCGCCACTCAGAAAACAACCAGCAAAAGTCTGATTCATAAGAAGGGCTGCAATCATGTGTACACTTGTCCAGCATGCTAGCAAGCAATATTGTGAACAATATTCCCAACAATAATTCAATTTCATTATGATGTTCTAAGAGCTTGAAGCTCCTAACAGTGCGGCAAAATATGACTGCTGAGATGCTTGTTAAATAGCTCACTTACTGCACTGGTGGAGGCAAATCACTAGGCGTGTGTGTTTTAAAGCAGCTTTAGATGTTAGTGCTGATTATGTAGTAATGCACATGTACAACAAAAAATGCACTTTTACAAACACAGTTATCATCATTAATACTATTATTATTATTATTATTATTATTATTATTATTATTATTATTATTAATACTAGAATCTACTATATTACTAAACACACTCACACTCTTGTCGATGTCGAGTTTAAGTTTCTTCTGAGAGATGCTCTTCTGGATCCTCTTGCTGAAGGAGGCGTTCCCGGCGGAGCGGCCGCACCGTTCACCGTCTTCAATCAGACAGCAGCTCTGCCCGTAAAACGGCGGCGCGGGCGGCCCGTCGTGGCTGTCCTCCTCCGTGCTGAACCCGTTCATGGTGTCCGACGTGCTAAAGAACGGTAACGACTGCAGTCCCGTAACGTTTGTCTCTCTGAACTACAGCTTTTACCGCCGGTACCGGGTTACTGCGCCGCTCTACACACACCGTTAGCGAGGTTAGCTAACGCTAACAGGGCTGCCGGTAACACCGACACCGGCCACAGCAGCAATGGATCTCAAACCCAGCAAAATGAACACACAGAAGCGTTGTACTGCGGTTATTTATCTAATGTAGTACTGAAGTTAGTTAATCCAAACCCAGTAATCAGTGAGCTCGAGCTGAACCACCTAGGTTAGGCTAAGCTAAGATAAGATAGGCTAACTCACTAGACAGCAGAGGAAATTCCTCAACTCAGTCGTAGACAACACGAACTACTTTTCTGCCTGTAACCGACACATTTAGACATAACAGAGTGCTATTTCGTCTCCTTACTCCGAACGCTGATGTTAGTTTGGAGGTTTAGTTTTAAATCGCAACATTTATTTAAATACGAACTGCGAAGCGACTATCGTGGTCAACTTGTACAATGTCCTGCAAGCGCAGCGGAAGTTCTCTAGCTGTGCCGTGATTGGTCCGTTTCTGCTGAAGGCGGGTACTTGCGTTGTTTCCTTGTGTTTTGGTTGGGTATTTTAGGTGTCATTCGATCCGCAATACTTCCTTATTCTCTATGTTTATGAAAAGCCTCTGGCTTCAGTCGACAAATATATACTGTTGAAAACATGAACGCGTAAATTATTAATGAAAATACAAAATATGTCAGAACACGAATGTCTTTAAACGTAATCAATATTATTTTACTTAAACATGTAGCTAGAAATGTAGTATTCAGGCAAAAAATAATTTGACGCATTTGCCACAAATAAATACGGGAAAAGAATAAGGCATTCAGAGCTTCTCAGATTGGACATCTTTGTTAGTCCCCAGTTTACCTAGATTGGATGATCAGAGAGCATCTGAGTACCCTAACAGCGTCCACCCTGGTAGACACAAACGCGGACACAGGGCGTGACATTAAACGTGGCGATTAGTGGGCGAGGGTGTTTAATACGAGCTATGTATGGCCATAGATGGCTTAGTCTCTACCTGCAGAGGACCGGCAGCCTGTGCACAAGAAAACACCCATCAAAGTCAGTTTTACTGTTACCGCAACTCTCCACAGACCTCCAGTAAGAAATTAAGTATCACAGCGATACGACACTGCTTTTCATATGAGAATTAGAATCTTTTTGTTCGCCATGTACATGGATTTACAGTGAGGGTAGAACAGAGTAGGGAAAGAACATACAGGTAGAATTAGACACAGTAGAAGCCGCTGTACAGAGCGGCTGTAAGGTTCATAGCGTGTGATATAATGAAAGGATGTAGTAGACACCAGCAGACAGTGAAAACAGACAATAAGTACACAGCAAATGCACCCTATACAATAAACTAACTGGCTAAGAGGGCGGGTGGATTACTATTGTCCACGTTATTTTTTTATTTTATTACAAATTGATGAGTAGTCATACCACAGCAGCTTTACAATCAGAGGAGCAGATAATGTGTAGCTTAATTTGATAACTATACAGATTACACTGATGAGTGCAGTAGGTGTTCAGTTCAGGTCTCCTTCTTCAGTGTCCTTATGGCACTACAAACATTTTCACAGAAAACATTTGTTCAGCTTGTCATAATACACTTTGTTACTTAAGTCAATTCAAATGCATGAAAGTGTCTAAGATATCATACTTGTAATAAAAACATATACAGTATGTAGCTAAAGCCTATATTTACTAATGTAGGCCTTCTTTTATAATGGTGGCTGTGGGCCAGTGATCTGGAGCACACTGAGTCAGGGCTTCACATCACCTCCTTCAGGGAGGTCTCCAGTGTATAGTGTCTCCAGTGTGCAGTGTTGATCACCATCAGTTCCTCATGCACGCACACGTGCACACTCGCGTACAATTCCAGCGTTAAAATTGTCACGATAAAACTCTTTAAATCACCCTTTGTGATTATATCTGATCTGGGAAACCGCATTAACAAATTCAGCACAAAAATAAAGGTAAATCAGTTTAAACAGCAACGAATGAACACTGCTTATGACAATGCCCTTCTTCCTGTGTTAACGCTTAACTTAGTGGCAATGAAAGTTCTTTTTTGTTTATTAATAAATTATAATGCAATATTACATTTGATAAGACATTGCATATGCAAATGAAATCTTAACAACCATCATCTAGAACATCCATGTTCCAAAGATTTGTCCCCTTCAGTTTCTTAGGTTGCATACAGATGATGAATGTATTGATTTTCTTGTGGGCACAGCCTGTTGGAAGACCTTCCTTTGGGTGGAGCCTGCTGGATGACCCTCCTATGGGCAGGGCCTGGTCTGGCAGTTGAAAACACAGATGGTTCTTCATGCAAATAAAGAAACATGCAAAGCTCAACCTGTCATATGATTGGTTAGAGAATTGATGGTTAGCACTGGTAAATGTACAGTAAAGACCAAGCTGTGACTGTTAATAACAGTTTACAGTGATCTACTAACAGGTAACTAAAGTGATGGGGATGAATGTGTTCAGAAGAACCCACAGGGCAGCAGATGTCAATCTCATGTTAAGCAAATGTTACACTCCAAGGAGTTCTATAAGATAGTCATGAACATAAAAGATTAAGATTTATTTTACATTTAAAAGAAAATATGCTACAATTACAGTTTAACTGCAGTGTTCAAAATCTACATTTTTACAGTTGCTCCTGTACAAAAATACTCGACACACTTCTTCTGTAATTACCTATGCATTCAAATTGAAAACATTTACTTTTATAATTATTTTTTTAATATCAATTATCTGCTGTGGATATAAAATGGTATTTTTAAAAATCATGTTTCAATTTAATTTTCTGTAGAGCTTTAAAAAAATGCATTTTACAAAATATAATTGTATCAACATTGTAAAAAGTTTGCCCTCACTCTGATAAAAATACTCTAAAAATGCAAGATGGCAAAAAATGCATTAATTTGGGATTGAAGTGTTTCGTTCCAGAACCCCCCAGGTTCCAAATCCTCCTTCACCCAAACATGAGCTCATTGTGGCATTCATGACACTATCTACCATTAAACCTGAATTAATGTCTGGTCTCTGTTAAATACCATGTGAGATTGCTAAAACTGTTTTAGCAAAGCTGAACATTTTCTTCCTGTTCACAGTACTTTGTGTTTATGCTCCCGTAAGCGAACAACACCAAGTTGCTTCACTGGTTCCCAGGCAGGAGAGGCTGTACTATTCATTTCTACTCAAACATGCTTCACTCTGCTCACTGGGCTTTGGACTCACACAGTTTTGCACTTAAATCAGCTGATGTAGCTTTTGATTGGGAGCGCCAAAATGCCAGCGATCAAAGGCTGGGTACAGCAACTCAAATCATCATCCATTTATGATGCAACTATAGATGCACATTATGCCATATTTATAGCAAAGAAGTCAATACTTTTCTTTTACCATATAATAAAGGTTTAATGGTAGAAAACCTAAGCACTAGCTTGTTTAATGGAGAAATAGCACACTGTTGATACTTTATTTTCAGCTTCCGTTGTTTTCTGTGACTTACAAATAACAAAGAACCAAGGGGGAGAAATGCAAAGCACACTAATGGGGACCAATGAGAACGCAGCACACCCTAATGGAGACCAACGAGAACGCAGCACACCCTAATAGAGACCAATGAGAGGCTCTGAGCACTCTGCTCATGATGATTATTTTCATACATTAACCACAGTGCAAACAATCACCTGCTATACCTCCATCTTGGTGTCTCGGAAATGCTGCTGCTCATTTTCCAACAGTCCCACATTTAAAAGAGGATCAGAAACGACTAATCACTCCAAATAAGACATGAATTATTGTAAAGGATGCTTTACCAGGAAAGCTATTTTACAACGCTCATCACAGTTCAGTTTACAGAAATAAATGTAAATGAATGTAAATGAAAGTAAATGAGCATGGCCTCAGCCTGCTGACACTGTGGTCTCCCCCTAAAAGAGTGACCAAGGAGGCTAAATAAAGGATCAGTCTCCAATGTCTGAAGAGCAGAGGGCATGCTCAGAAAGAGAGCTAAGGCATGCCCTAAAAGAATCCCAGATTAAATAACTAGCACACACAGACAGACACACACACACACACACACACAGGTTTAAGTGGAAGCCATATTAAACACAGACAAATGGACATTTACCTATTCCTATACCAGTTCAGTTGGTGTAAACATTTGGGTTAAGTTACACTGTTCAAGGGTATATTAACTCTGTGCCAATATAATGTCCTCTTACAGCAAGGCACCAGTACTGTATTCAAGTTTTTCAGTATGAGTGCTTTATTTGTCCTGAGCGTCCAACCCAGTAGAGTGCAACACATGCTGCATTTACCCCTCAAAGGGGCTCTGGTCTGCTGTCACGCAGAGCTGTTGTGCAGCTAATCAAAACCCAAGCCTTTAATCGCATGTATAAAGCCAGACATAGGTGAACGGCTACAGTCTGACTCATCCACGTATGTATCCTGTGTGGCTGCAGGTAGTGCTGAGTGGGCAGAGTCCCTGTTAAATAACCCAGTGCTGAGTGGGTGGAATCTCTGTTAAATGGCCCAGTGCATTGGGGGCGGAGCCTTTGTTAAAATGTCCAGTGCTATGTTTGCGTTGCCCCTGTTAATTCACCCCAGGTGACCAGAGGAGGAGAGGGGAGAGGATGTAGGGAGATGAAGAAAACAGTTCTGTTCTTCCCATGCTGCATTGAGCCTGTGGATCGTCACGGGCCATTCTTAAGACAGGCAGTATTTTACACTCCTGTGAATATCCTTCATAAATTAGTCATGGAGTTTTGTTAGAAAATGAGGGCTGCACAGTGCTTTCTTCATTCCCGTCAGAGTCCCGTCAGAGTCCGCTAACTCATCGTGGCTCCTAGTCACTGCAGCTCCCAGCAGGGCTCAGGGCCTAGAGCCCCAGCTTTAGGACCTGTGGTTGCGGTTAAACTGCTCCAGAATGGTGGCGTTGGTTTTTTCAAAGAGCCACTGCTGACTGGATGCACTGGGGTCACAAGTGTTCATGAAGATGCGTTTCTCTGAGGGGCTGCTGTCTATGCAGCTGTTGCTGACAGGGTGATACAAGGTCTTATCCTGAACAGAGGAAGAGGATGTGTGAGAAAGCACCTCCAACGCTTTATTTTAAAACGTGAATATGTTCATGGATCCAGTTATCAGTAACGGCTCACTGATATTTACCGCAGCTGTACCTTAGGCAGTCCAGCTGATAGAAGCAGTAATGAGGTTCAGCAGCTGGAAGTATACTCACTAAAATCTCTGTTATAATGCCCTTAAGTTCCCTATCTAATCAGACTGTGTGCACGTAAGGTTTTTTTATGTTATTTTTTATTATTATTATTTTTTTAATTTATTTTTTTTACCTTTCTGTAGGTCCACAACTGGTTGCCCTTCATGCTGTGACAGTCATACAGCGTAACAGGACTGTTGTTGGAGATGGCATCGAAGCACACCTTCTTAGTGTGCAGGGGGTCTCCAACTCTGATGTCTTCCCTCCATCCAAACGTGAACACCTAAAGGAGATGGACATTTAGACACCATCCCCACCACTTGCCTCCCAAAGGTTAGCTCTAACCCTAGGGTCCCAAGGTGATCACCTTTAACAGCCTCCCAGACATATTAGTTTGATAAAAGCAATTATTATTCTGCTCATACTGTTATCATCAAACATTTCCTCATGTCGCTTAAAAACACTGAGCAGTCTTTATCCTACAATGGAGCAGCTGCAAATTCTTTTGGGGGGGTGGGGGGGGGGTGGTGAGATTGGGAAATGTGTGTGTGTGTGTGTGTGTGTGTGTGTGCGTGTGTGCGTATGTTTTAAGGTACTTTAGTAATCAGAAGGTTGCCCCTGCCAAGTTTCCACTGTTGGGCCCCTAAGCACGTCCTTTAAACCTCAATTACTCAACTTGTGTTCAGTCAGAAATGTAAGTCGCTTTGGATAAAAGTGTCAGCTACATGCTGTAACTGTAAATGTTTGTGTGTGTGTGTGTGTGTGTGTGTGACACCCCAGTCTGGAGGTTTCAAGCTGTAGGGTGTTTAAAGTGTTATTCTATAGAGCTGGGGTTTTCAACCAGTGGTGTGTGTGTGTGTGTGTGTGTGTGTGTGTGTGTGTGTGTGTGTGTGTGTGTGTGTGTGTGTGTGCGTGTGTGTGTGCATATAGTGTCTGGGTGTAGGAACAGTCAAGGAGTGCATGAGATAAGACACTCACATGAAAATATTTAAACAGTAGTGAAACCTTTCTGCCTGTAATCTTAAGTAATTAATTAATTAATTCCCCACTAGAGGGTGATAGAATGTCTTCTAGCGCAGGAACATTTGACTATGCAGACTACGCATCTACATCCTCTTTACATTCAGCTTCAAAAAAGGACTGGTGGTGCACAAAATGTAAGAGCAGGGACAACAGCGAAGACGGTTTTCTTTGGTAAGGAAAATGAATTTCGAAACGAATTTGCATTTATATACAACAAGAACATGCAGGTTCTACTAGATGAGCAGTAGGGGGTGCTGTCTCAAACAGGTTTGTGTGTCATGCTGGTAGCTGTGTGTGTGTGTGTGTGTGTGTGTTTGTCTGTGTGGTGTTAGAAGTTTTGAGTGTGGGCATGATAGTAGTGCAGGGTGTGTGTGTGTGTGTGTGTGTGTGTGTGTGTGTGTGTGTGTGTGTGTGTGTGTGTGTGTAGGTAGTTTTAGGAGAGACACCTGTCTATGGTTTGAACAGTAATTATTGTCTGTGTGTGTGTGTGTGTAATGGTAGGTAAGTCACCTGACCATGGCTCCAGGCAGTCTCTCCCCGTCCCTTTACACATGTCTCCAGTCGGAGGGGAGACCCTGAGGAGAAGTGTTTACTCTCCATACACAGACCACTGCCAGCATTACGCAGCTGGACACACAGACACACACATTCATTTTTTACAAAGCAGCATATAGCAGTGAGTACTAAATATAGCACTTAGTAGTCATTGGCAGCAGGAAGTTAAATGTAAGTATTTTAGTAGAGGACTGAGTGAAGGGTTGACTGAGGAAAGTCTGTTTTGCTTTATTTGGTATGAAATGACAAGATTAAATCACATAAAATGTGGAGAAACAGGCAGAGTGATCTGGAGGGCAAAGTGAGGAGCAGAAAATCACCACTTAGGGTCACGAGAGGTGGCAGTGGAGGGCAGACAAACCTCTCCCCATGCTGCGGCGGGCGGCTCCACGGGTGGATAGTGTTTGGGCAGGTCCCACGCCACTTCCGTCATGAACCACTTAAAGCTCTCACAGTTCAGTCTGCTCCTCAGCTCCTTCTGCGCAGTAACGTCCCCCGCAGATAGATGGCGATACTCAGGCCGACGCTGGTAAACGTACTCAGCGTACTCATCCATCCACACTTCGGCAACCCGCTTCAGATTCTGTAGGGCAAACCAGAGGCACTGAGGGGGAGTGGCTTGAAGAGAAGGCATGGCATGAAGAGGAGGAGTGACCTCCTTAAGGGAAGGGACTAATGGAGTGTAGTCTGCTGTACTGTAGCTTCCAAAGTGGCTCGACTCAATGCTGTCAGTGGCAGTAACTCATCATAAGTGTGATTAAGAACACTCGTTACAGAGGGCTGTTTAAGAGATGAGAATTTTGTCACTTTTATGACTAATATGAAAAGGCTTTAACTTCTTGTTTTCACATTGGTTCCACATGTGGACTGTGTAATGGCTGTGGACGCACACCACACCAGCACATTCCCACTTCCAGTCACTCACACAGGAAGCAGGCTATTGCGTGGAGCTCAATGCTGAATAGGTTTCACAGGATGAAATGGGTCATCGCTCCAACCCCACACCAAACTCCACACCAACCCTAACCCTAAACTAAACCTCAACCCTATACCAAACCCTAACACTAACCCTATATCAAACACTAACACACTAACCCCAACCCTATACCAAACCCCAACCCCAATCCAATACCAAACCCCAAGGTAATACCAAACCCCCAACACTAATCCCAACCTCCAACCTTATCCCAGGACTACACACTCACTGCTCCTGGTCCCCTCCAAACAGGAAAGGCCAGAGCCTTGTGCAGCGAGGTACACCCTGGTCCCACTCATCTTAGTAGTAAAGCACAATCTCTGCTAGCAGCAAGAGACCATCCTCATGTGGTGCTGATCACAGCGGCCATGTCTCTGCAGGCCCAGCTGGAGAGAGCTGGTGCTCCTTCACTGAAAGGACCTTTCAGAAAGGAATTTAATTCAGACGAATCAACAATGCAGCCCATTAACTCCAACTTCATTAACATTCCTGCCGTATACAACGTGAGCTGAACTGGAAGTCTCTCCCCTAGAGCAGAGAGAAAGCATGGGCAAAATCACCTTTGGCCACAAGGAACAACTCCATGAAAACTGCACCATACTTAGTCCTGGATTGTGTCTGCACTACACCATGCTGTAATCCCATGGAAACATCAGTCCACCAAATGGGATGATCAGAGGCACAACAAGGATTTTTAAAAAATCTCATTTATCACAGAGGAGACAGCAGAGCAAAACAGTAAGCAGAGTGGTGAAAGGACGTGAGAGATAAACCCACGACACTGGCTACACTCACGTGAGAGATAAACCCACAGCACTGGCTACACTCACGTGAGAGATAAACCCACAGCACTGGCTACACTCACGTGAGAGATAAACCCACAGCACTGGCTACACTCACGTGAGAGATAAACCCACAGCACTGGCTACACTCACGTGAGAGATAAACCCACAGCACTGGCTACACTCACGTGAGAGATAAACCCACAGCACTGGCTACACTCATAAGAGAGATAAACCCACAGCACTGGCTACACTCACGAGAGATAAACCCACAACACTGGATACACTCACCATATCAGTAACACTCTCCTGTCAGCTATGTAGGCACACTAGCAGCCTGTGTGTGAGTGCGTATATATGAGTGCGTATATGTGCATTTATTAAAAAGGACCTTTAGGCCATCATTCAAACTAACCTCATTTACACACACACACACACACACACACACACACACACACAAATCTCTTACACCATCATACTCTCACACACAACCAAACCTCTTACACATAGTCATACTCACTCACACACAGTCATTCTCTCTCTCTCTCATACACACACAGTCAAACATTTAAGCATTTTTAGGTTTGATAAAGAGTTTGATAGTGATTGTGAGTATTTGATGGTCACACGTTCTGATTGGCCTAGACAGACGTCATTTAAATTAGTAGTTTGATTCGCTTATAGTCCAATATGGACCTCCCCTATGTGCAGTTATTTCCTAAAAAGTGGAAATCTCTATAGTCTTAAATGGAACCAAGAGCTCAGAACAGATTAATGAGGTTATCGATTAATGGGGCTATTGGCAACTTATGCCGATCTCACAGTACGATTTTAGCCCTCATAATTGAATAATACTTTCTAGAACAGGAATATTACTTCTAATATGAAACCTCAGAAAACCCTGATGAAGCCCATATTAGCATCCACAGATCTGCTCATCCTTGGACTGGATTTGCATAGCTCACCCTCGCAAGGCTGACTCCTCCAGGCACTTTGTAGGGCACGTACTTCCTGTATATGTGTCCCACTCTGGAACAGGGGATGTCCTCCATGCGCCCACCGCACATCCACAACTGCAGAGGGCAGAAGAGGATTGAGCACACAGTATCTCACCTACTCCCAAATAACACCTGAACATGCTGACACTTTGTCCTGGTTAATGGGCTTAAGATGGCTGGCCAGGTTCTTGCCCTGGCAGTACCCTCGAAAGAGGAAATTTGTTAGAAAAGAAGTGCAGATTCTGAGAACATTAACTGTAACTGAAATATTCACATGAGCAAAAAACACATTTACAATTTTCAGTTATAAAATGTGGATTTCAGGCTCCACAGAGGTTCCCAGAACTGCAAACTCCAGAATAGCTGGTTCCTAAACCTGCCCATCCTGTCTGCCCAGCCTGAATTTCTTCAAGGTTCTCTTGTGAAGTACAAAGGTCGGCTACAACCAAGAACCCATTGTATTCATTATTGTGGTACTCATAAAAAGCTCTATTCATAAGAAATAGCTCTGCCAACACATACACACATGCACATGCGCACGCACACGTTTGTTGACAGAGAGGCAGAGTGCTGATGTTCCAGGGTGCCTCATGCCTGTGTTTCCAGCTGGCTCTTTCCTTTTAGCTATGCTACCATAGTTAGATCTGCTGGAGTCCATCATTGTACATTACAGTTCCTTTATTTACACACCCTTGTACCTGGATGTGCCTAATAATCTATTCTCTCTTTCTGCCGAGGTTCACCTACCCCTGATGTCATTATGTTACTGAGCCTCAACCCATCTCAGCTATGGCTCCTCCCCCCACCTCCTGATATCCATTTGCTGTGGCCCACACCCCCCTCCATCTCATGAGAGTGTGAGTGCATGAGTGTGTGTGTGTGTGTGTGTGTGTGTGTGTGTGTGTGTGTGTGTGTGTGTGTGTGTGTGTGTGTGTGTGTGTGTGTGTGTGTGTGTGTGATAAGCAGGGACCTACAAATTCAAGAGAAAAATTGATTAATTTCACAGACTAAAGTTCTCAAAAATTATGCATTTCACTGATTTTAGATGACAAATGCTACCACATTTATTACATAACATTTATTACATAACACTTAACTACATAGTTAATACAGTAACTTAGCTGAGCATGGCAGGCTAGCCTGGCAAGACCAACAGCCTGCCTTAATGGCTGAATGGTGTGCACTGAACACCAGGACATGGTGTTGACCTTCACTGTGTCTCACTGAACACCAGGACATGATGTTGGGCCTCATTCTGTCTCACTGAGATGAAAACATTCGTCAGGGTTTTGGTCTTTTCAGGTCGATAGGCAGCATCATACTAACGTCATCTTAGAAAGATGTTTATTAAAGTTAAATCCACATCAGTAATCAAAAGAACTTGTGCACATCAAAGATTTCTATATTTACAAAATCCCCAGAATCATGTTCTCGTTTGACTTGTCTCCATAGCAACCTAAAAGAAAAGTGAAGCGCTCTGGCATTTAACTCTCTGCTGTCCAATTAAGGCACATAGCCGATAAAATTGTACATTTAAAAAAAAAAAAGTTCCTAATGAGTGTGAAGACACAATAATCAGTTTACTCTGCTCAAGAGAATCAGAGACATCAGAGACATCAGAGACATCAAAACTCTACCCAGGACAGATACACGCACGCACCCACAAGCTCTCAAATCCATAGACACACAGCCATCTCCCCCTCAGCTGTGGAGAACAATAAAACTGAGCTTCATCACCATCATAATCAGTTCTGGTTAATTTCACAATACTGCCCCTCCCCAAAACAGAACTTCCCCACACCAGCTGCCATGGCAACTGCTCTAACAAACTCACACCATCACTGAGACCCCCCGACTACACAGACACCCTGCGCCCCCCCCCCCCCAACCTAGCACTAAACCCCTGCTTCCTGTATTTATGTGTGTATACATATGTATGTGTATTTGTACGTCGTGTATACAAGTATGTGTGTGTTCGGATCAAACTCTTAGATTTTATGTGCACATACCTTAAATACCTTAGACTTTACCTTAAATGAAATCTCATACTGTTCACCTCCCCAGATCTCCAGTCCCATGTCATATCCTCCAAGTTCCCAAAACCACTTCCTGTCCACTGCAAACAGCCCTCCTGCCATCACAGGAGACCTGAAATAGAGGATGAGAGTCTGACTGTCAAATCAGGTGACGCCACAATGCCGTTAATGCCTAAAACACACTGTGAAATAAAAACAAATCAAGGGTTTGAGAATCCATCAAGCTCTGTTGAGGTCTGCTGAAAACAAGCACTTTGCCAGCAATTACAAGGACAGTTCAGCAGAAGAAAAGCCACATTCACTAAAACCGTTTCAGTAAGCTCTAGATGAAGAGTTTGAAGTACCACCTTCTCCTTGGAGACAACACAAAAGCCCAGACTGGCCAACCCATGCAGGATAGGCAGACAAAAGCAAAATGGTATTTATGTGATACTTGACAGTCAACAACTGAGCAAATATAATTACACCACCATGGTAACGCAGCACTTAGCTACGAGCACTAACAACACCCAACACCAAGAACACTCAGCACAACTCGAAACACTATCCCCAACAAGAATACTAACCCAGCACTATCCCCAACACTGCGAACACTATCCCAACACCATAAACACCATTTCAACACCCAACACAACACTATTCCCAACACAGAGAACACTCAGCTCAACGCCCAACACTATCCCCAACAGAGTGGGATAGTCAGGGTCAACAGAGTGGTTAGGAAAGGTATCTTTTCCTGGCAATTTTCCTTTTCATACTTTCAGTCAAGACATTGCGCAGGCACGCTCGCACAGCTCGCTCGCTCACTCGCTCACTCACTCACTGGGTTTGAATATGGTAGAATAAGGAAGCTATGTGGAGAACTGCGAGTCTCAGTTTCATCATCATCATCTGTTCTGTGCCATTTTACAATACTGCCCCTCCCAAAAGCAGAGAACTTCCCCACACCAGGTGCCATGGCAACTGCTCTGATAAACTCACAAAGCTGAACCATCATTGACCCTGACAATGACCACTGACCCCTCCCACTGCACAGACCAGCTCTCACCTCCACCCTGAGCCTATAAGCATGTGGCTCCGCCCCACCCCATAATGTGTGCACACACTGCACACGTCCACATAGCACAACGTCCACAAACTGCACATGCCCACAGGGCAGAACACCCACACACTACTGCATCGTCACAACACTCACCACTACCGCACCGTCACAGAACTACTTCACACAGCACTACTGTGCCAATACTGCACTCTCTCTCTTTCAGCTTCTGTCTTTCTCTCATCCTGAAGCATGCTGGCTTTCCCCACATACAGAAATTAAAATGTCCAGGTAGCTGGTGGTAAACATGGCCTTTCTATTATCCCGATTTCCAAATCCCTTCACTGGCAGTTAGCTACATTTATGCTCCGCATGATTGTTTATGTGAAGCACTTTGGATTTATCCACATTGCATAACACACTTATGGGCATAAGTACTGGCATTAGAGAATGGATGCATGATAGCATGAGGAAAAGCAGACAGACACAAAAAAATGCATCCTTTAACAGTTGGTAAAATCACTATACAGTACGCTTTCTCAATACTACTTCATATCTTTAAATGTATGTTTTGTAATTTCTTTGTTAATTTGGGATAATTTTTTCCCCTTTAACGATTTTCTATTTCTTAATCCTTCACTGTCAAACTCGTAACAGTTTCCCTTAACACTAAACTTGCTGCTGTTTTGTTGATAGCTCTGTTGGAACTGGAACCTATGTGCAGGATCTCAGTACTGCACTCGTTACTCGCTGCGCTATCACTATTTCAGTTGTGTAGTGCTCACTCAAATGGTTCACTGGGGTCCTCCTTCTGCAGCTGAGGAGGGATTGGAATGCGTTTGTAGTACATCTCCCAGTCAAATGCGCCCCGCATGGCATCGCCTGCTTGCGTCTCGTAGCCAAAGTTGTCATGATCAATCACATCGATCATCGGGCAAACAATCGTCTTCCGGTTCTGGGCAATACGATCTGAAAGGGACAGAGCAGAACAATTCAGTATGGACTGAGAATGAACAGAAAGTTAAGGCTTACTGGGCTGAGTCTTACCCAGCAGTGGGGGCAGCCAGTTCACATTGGCCTCGCAGTGAGAGTCCAGGAAGGTGATGACCTCCCCCTTAGCAGCAGCCGCTCCCAGCAGCCTGGTGCGGATCAAGCCCTCCCGCTTCTTGGTGCGAAGGATGCGTACTTTGGGGATGCGTACCATGTAGTCCTCCAGAGAGGCCTTCAGGTGCTCTGAAAGGGATAGGAGGGCAGAGGGGCCAGTGTCACACACAGTGTTCTGGCACACTGGACCTCACAGTGCCACTCTCAGGGCTGGTCTCCTGCCGTCTGTGAGGTCAGACAGAAATGCCCCATCTTCACATCTGCCCATACCCAACACACCCACACACACCCCAGTGCTCCAACTCTCTCCCACCCTGATTTCTCATCTCTGCTCCCACATATAACTCCATATTAACTTTCATTTCCACTACAGCAGACATTTCACAACTACTTCACAGCACTGCTAATGTCAGCCCACAAAAGAATCTCTCACACACACACACACACACACAAAATCAGATGGCATGACAACAGACACTATGACTCCTGCCTGGCTGTTAAAGAAATCTCAGCTGGTGCCGATCTCACAGTTCACCTCACAATTCCAGCCATGATGCCCACAAATGTATGTTCACCACCAGTAGATAACAGGAGCCTATAGAGCACACAATTAAACCCCAAATAGAAAGATTAACAAAATCATCTAGTCAGAAATGGTCCAAAATAATGCAGTTCAGTCAGCATGCAAACATTTGGGTAATATAAAACAGACCATGGGGTGACATGAATCAGAAATGAATTAATAAATAAATTACAAATCAACTGAGACACTGGTGGAGTGAGATACAGAACCAAGAGCGAAACAGCCTGTTCCATATGGCTGTCATTATGAACTACACGGGCACCTTGTGTCTTCATAACAGGTTCAGTCTTCTGGAAAGCTGATATACACAATTTCTTATCCTCTAGGAAATGAGAACAAGAAGAGCAAGATAAGCAACAGCTGGAGATAAAATACAGGTAATTTGGGACTGAATTCTTCTAAAACGTACACCAGGCAGGACGGCGAGATTGATCACGGTCAGCTGCCACTAATGGGAAGAGGTGACGTGAGTTATAACAGTAGCCCAATACAGGATCCACCAGCCCAGAGGACAGTCGCAGAGGACAAACACTAGCCCCCTTCCCCACAACCCAGATCAGGCACAACCAGCGATGCACAGGCAGAAACGGACATAGTGGAGCCTGTGTCTGGTCCCTGTGTCTTCTCCCACCCTCATTAGCTCACCTAGCTGCCGAACCTGCACACAACAGTGACCCCCTGGTTTAATTTTTGGAATACATTGTTATTAAATAAATGAGTATGTTTCAGTTATAGTCTCAGCTATAGAACCAGACATAGTGTAGGTGTAATAATGCCATCGCTCAATGTAAAATAAATTAAAGAGACTCAATTTAATAGACTAAACTGCATCCCAGTCTAAACAACTGTACAGCTAATTTGGATTTAAAAACATATCCAGGGCTTCCATTCCTAGTACTCTCTGGATCACTATTGTGGATTTTAAAAGCAATATAAGGAAAAGATCGTCAAATATTCTAGGTGAGCTGTATCACTTCAAAACCCAAACCATTATACGCAAGACTGTAGACAAGGAACTTAAAAGGAAGCCAGTGTACCCTGAATATGGGTTGTGGTAGCTCAGTGGTTAAGGTCCTGGACTAGTAATCAGAAGGTTTCCAGTTCAAGTCCCTGCCTGATTACCACTGTTGGGCCCCTGAGGCAGACCCTTAATCCTCAATTACTCAAGTAATGTTCAGTCATAACCGCAAGTCACTTTGTAAGTGTCAGATAAATGCTGTATATTTAATGTAAAATGTAAATGAATAAGGATGGAGTTTGTAAAGGGACAGGAGGAAAGCCACCAACACCAAGATACATCCACCACAGGATGAACCCTGAAGGATAATTTGTTAAGTGTAAACTACATGCATGTTTTAAACAACCAATATTAAATTGAATATAATTACTAAACCAATGTTAACCAGTTCTAAAGGAACGGGGAACAATGGATTAACATGAAGATGATGGAGGGTCTCTTCACCAGCCTGAATTACACTGATAAAAAAAAAAAAGAGTCAAAATGATCTGAGATGTTTCTTTACTTTTTGAAAACCAATCCTCTTCTATTTCTAGGACAAACCAATAATATTAAATTCATAAGACTAAAATCATAATACTGTTTTGGTTGTTAGTTATACACCTCTTGGTGGTTATTTTCCATCTGTGTGCAGTATCACCTGAATCCCTGCATTACAAAAACACCCTGGATTACACAAACACCACCTCAATCCCTGCTTTACACAAACACCACCACAATCCATGCATTAAACAAACACCAAATAACTGTTAAACACCATGGAATACCATCAAAGTCCCTGTATCAGCCAAACATAGCTTCTCATGGATGGGATCTTGGCATTTGTGTCCAAATCTCTTCCTCTGTGTGTGTATGCAATTAGAGATCACCTGGCTATTAACAAGTTTCAAACAGAAATCTGCAGATTCTCTGAGAAACACATCCAGTGTGTCAGTTCATGAAAGAAGGTGATGGGGCACAGATTGCTGTGCCTGTTCCTTCTAAGGAGAAGCAGAGTCTCCTGCCTGTTCTCTTCACTAACTGACCTCTGAGGTCACACACACTTGCACAACTTTCTGAAATGATACTTCCTGATCCATTTCAGTTTTGGTTGTCACTACATCCCTGCAATTATCTTTGAAAACACCACCTTAAATTTACGGTGAAACACCACCTCACTCTTACCGTGAAACATTTTTAATCCCACTCTAATTGCCCTCTGGTCATTGAAACTTGGTGTGTATGAAATAAGCATTACTCATGCAAATAAGATTTGGGTCAAGAGGGTTTTAGTAGAGCTACAGGAGGGTTATACGAGGGTTATAGAGGCTTATACAAGGATTATACGAGGGTTATAAGGGGGTTGTAGAGGGTTATAGAGGGTCCTAAGAGGATAGCAGTGTCCTTGGGTGTGCTGCAACTGACTGAGGCACCCCCACTCTGTGAGGAGACACAAGGAAATTATTAGTATGTCACATTTTGCAATGGTTCACCTGAATAAATTAAATGATCTAATCCAGCTTTCTATAATGGGAGGTCATTAAACAGCATAATGAGTGGCAGCCTGCTTCACAATCACATTAGTCTTTATTTAAAACCAGGAAGGGAGACGACCATGGGGATGACATCACCATAGTTATCCTAAAATGCAATTTAAGTCTTTCCGGTCGCTGGAAGAGACCAATCACATTCAGGACTTGAGAATGAACCAGACCAATCACATTCAGCACCTTGGAACGAACAAACCATTTTGCAACAGGAATAAAATGAGCAGCACACAAAGGTTGTTTGTGAAAGGGCCCATGTCAGAGCTAGACCTAAGATGATAACAGTGGGTAGAGCCAGGCATCTATGCTCAAGTACTGCCAGCAACGCAGTAACCTTTTAAAAAATTTGATATTTACTTTTCTATC
The DNA here is from genome assembly GCF_041902795.1 of Electrophorus electricus. Taxonomy (NCBI): domain Eukaryota; kingdom Metazoa; phylum Chordata; class Actinopteri; order Gymnotiformes; family Gymnotidae; genus Electrophorus; species Electrophorus electricus. Next base: position 244,404 of record NC_137504.1, read on the forward strand.
TTATGATTCCTCCAGTTTACATTTAAATCCTTGTTCAAAAATTAAAGCAGCTAGTAAAATGTTAACAGATGAGAAATATGGGTTATACTGGCTATAACAATGTAGGAGGAGGCTGGCACATGCTGGTGTGTGTGTGTGTGTGTGTGTGTGTGAAAAATATTGTGAAATAAGTTAAAAGCATTTTAATAAATCCACCATAAAGCACATAGCAGGAGCGATTCATATCCCTGTGGGAACATAGCAACAGAATGTGGACGACTTTTCACTCTAGGGAATAAATTCACCATAACGATCATCTCTGTTTGTTTGATTAAATGGAAAGGCTCTAACCAAGGGTTAGTGATCTAAAATACCCACTTAAGAGTCATACATATCTGATATTATTTTAGAATTGAACAGCATGCATTTATCGTCCATTGCTCGATAGATAAACAAAGAATTATGATATGTTAGCGGTATATGTTTACTGTTGTACAGTTATACCTAATTGCTGTAATATTCAATTACTGAATCACTGAATCAATACATTTAATACTATATATCAATGTATTTTAACAAAAAAGGCATTTTATATTATTTATGTGAATAAATATAATTTGATTATCTAATTATTATAAGAAACATTTTGAGGTAACTAAATGAGATGCAAATCAGTACTCGTTTTTTAACCAGGTATGTTCTACTACTCTATTTCACTAATTGTTTTGTAAAATGATAACATGGACAGGACTGAGCTCCACTCAAATGGGAACATGGACAAGATTGATCTCCATTCAAATGGGGAAGCAGACTAATGAAGGGAGACCTCTCTTTACAAAAGTATGCCACCAGACCAGACCAGACCAGACCAGACCACACACACACACACACACACACACACACACACACACACACACACACACACTTCTCCCATCTCCATTTAACTCTTACACAATCAAGAGGCCCAAAGTTTCTACTGTTGCCTAGCACTGTCATGGCAACTGTAAAAATTTGTATGATTAAGAGTGAAAGCGCTTCTCCTGAGCTCTGGATATGCTCCTGAGGGTCTTGCTCTATGAAAATCTCCTCATTATGAGTGCTGGTGGATGCTAGGAGAAGGTGTTATGTCTTGGAGAAGATTTCCTTCAAGACCATGAATGTCTAGTCACTAGTGCAGACCTCTGATTCATTTCAAGCATAAAAGCTTAACTGGCAGAGGACGCAGAGGGTGATGTAGTAGTCTGTTTCAGAGGGTGATGTAGTAGTCTGTTCCTTAATGACTCTGCCATGCAGTCTGGCAGGGACTTGAAATAAAACTGCTCCAAAGACTTGACACAGAACCTTTACAAGAAGCTTTCAGCTAACACAAAGCTGGAAGAAAACTGTTGCTAGGATACAATCACAAAACTTCAACCACCTTCCTGTACATTTGCTGTCAGAGACACACAGGCCCCTGGCACATATAAACACACACACAAAAATTATAGCGATATGAACACATAAATAGGCCCCTGGCTCAGCTAACACACACACACACACACACACACACAAACATGAGACGGCATGAACACACGCGCGCACACGCATGCGCACACTCGCACGCCTTTGGTGGTGTATGATGTGCCCAGGAAACATGCATAAACTACATGGATGCACATGGCAGAGTTCAGTAGTGTGTATGACTTTATTTATGATGTATGCATTTATAATGTGTGTATGAACATTATTTATGATGTAATGTATGGTATTCATGACAATAAATAATATGATAATATACAGTAAAATGAAGAGCACTTATGACAATGTACAGCATTATGTAATGTACAGTATGTTTTTATGATATAATGGCCAGGGCCGCAGGCTCTAACAGAAGGATCATCCAAGAACACAACATTATTTACTACTGCGCATTCTACCAGTCTATTACCAACATTCCCCACCACCCAATTCCCAACATTCCTCAACAGCCTATTCCCAACATTCCTCAACAGCCTATTCCCAACATTCCTCAACAGCCTATTCCCAACATTCCTTAACAGCCTATTCCCAACATTCCTTAACAGCCGTTACCAGCATTCGACATTTTGCCCCAAATTCAAGGCTTCTTGTCTGAACCTCGTTGCTTGTTAGCTGTAATTACTCACTGCAGGTGTAGTTTCGCCTTGGCCTTTGGTATGATGTGAGGGACTCAGCACTTGAACTGAGTTAAATTCGGATGACCCTCACCATGACCTCACAGTTTCCTTCAAGAACTCCCTGGTGGTGTCACCATCTGAAGCTGCCCATATCCTGGGCATAACTTTGGACAACCAGTTGTCGTTCTCAACTCATGTTTCTAATCTAACCTGGTCTTGCAGAATTCTCCTTTGCAACATATGAAGGATCCGGCCCTTTCTCTCACAGGAAGCTATCCAGGTGCTTGTGCAGTCTCTTGTGATCAAAGTCAGTCACACCAGAGAAATAAGAAAAATACAGAACAGATGTATGTGTGAGAGACAGAAATATGCGATAGAAATGTGTGAAAATTTTCTAAACCTTCCATATTATTGACTGACAGAGGACTCATCAGCACAGACAGCACACACACACACAACAAACGTGGTGTTGTACGGCTGAGTGCTCCAACAGGGAGGATATGCAGTTTTGAGAAGTAAAAAGCACATTGACCCATGTTAGTTTCAGTTTTCACCTCTGTGTGTATGTGTGCGTTTCAGTCTGAGCCTCCTCACGCCTCTGTGTGTGTGTGTGTGTGTGTGTGTGTGTGTGTGTGTGTGCGCATGCACGCTCATGTATATACAGTCTTCCTGCTGCAGGGATTTAAAGGTAACAGCCATTGGCAGGGCTGGCTGATTGACTGGTCAGATATGGCTTCCATATTTAGAAGGTGAGGATATAAATAGTCCAGCTAATAACTGGAATTGCGACATTTCCACTCTGGGGACAGCTGGGATATTCTGAACCAGCTAAACAACATCATGCCCAGCAGGGCTTTCCAGAGGCCGGGACTGAGGTAACACACGCGGCTCAGAGCAGTCTGGGCAGAGGAACAGGCAATGCTAAGCGGATACATACACAAGTGGAACATGAAGGTCACAACAGAAAGCTACCATAGAGTACCACCTATCAAATCAATCTTCCACTGGAAAAATAGTACCACTCACCTACTCAAAACTTCAAATTCTACATGATAAAAAACAAGGCATTAAGAAAACATATTCATAATATTCATAATAGCACTGGCACATCTAAACTTGACTAATTTCAACAATTAATGGACATTTCTCTAAGCATTTCTATGCTAACAGACCTGGCAGGCACATCTGGGTATTGACTAATACCTGCAACTCACAAGGAGAATCCAGAGGCTGTCAGGGAAAATACAGAGATGGATTCTAGAGCTTCAAACTGAGAAAGGCACAGATTGAATCCAGAGGTCTACACTGAAAAAGACACAAACTGATTCTAGAGGCTGAAACCCATCAGTGCAATGTGATACAAAGCCCTCCCTGTTAAAGCCCCCCTACATAATGAAAAACACTATACAATGATAAAAAATTGTTTAACTTAGAGGCAATATCAGTTCTAATCCATCTTAAAACTCTGGTTTAAGTGATCATCAAACAGTTAAACAAAGGAAAATACAGATTTTGTGTCTATAAACTTGCTGTTTGCAAGTAAATGAACTTAAAATTTAAAAAAGGTGGCCAGAACGGTACTTTGAAAAGTTAAAACCACAAATCATTCACAGTGCATTGACCAACAACAGCTCTAGCAGTTTAGTGTTTCAGGGTTTAACAAAGTTCATCCGTCAATTGATGAATTTCTTCCATCTTATGAATGTATCATGGATGTGTTCAACCTTGTGCTTGGCCCTCCTCTCTGAGACTGTGCAAACACTGCGGATATGCTGGGAAAGTGATAGTGTCATCGTCATTAATGCAGAGCCCGTTCTGCTCAACAGAACATGTGCATCTGTGGCAGGCCCCAATACATGAGGCCCACAAGAATCCAGAACCTGGAAATACCCCCCCCCCCCCCCCAGTTCCTTCTAAAGAATCAACCCCTCCCCCCCACCCCAATGTTCCTTCTAGAAAAGCACCCCCCACACATATACACACACACACGGACACTGTTCCTTCTAGAGAATGAGCAATGAGGTAAGTAGAGTGCTGAGGCGTTATGAGGGAGAGTCAGGGAACATCAACCTGAATAAACGAAGCCCCCACAGTACAGGTTATCGGACAGGTCTGGTGGGAGGGGACACTCCGAGCAGTCATGCTGTGGAACTGACCTTCAGTTCCCAATTCTGCAGGATTTCAGCAAGGTGTATGTAAACGGGTGGAGGGGACACCAACACCATGAAGGGAGCAGGAGCACAGATGATGCTAATGGCCTCTCAGGCTACATCATGGGAGCAGGTACCAAGGCCCTGCTCAACATACACAAGCTGAAATTAGTCTAATGTTGATGGTCCTCTGATTTTTGAGGGGCTAAAGAGCCATTTCTGCTTGTGTCGTAAAATCACAGAGTAATTATTTCAAATATGCAAAATTGGTACTGCTTGAGTATGATGATATATTTAATGCTGTTTCTGATTTTTAGACTGAAGAGAAAATGCAACTCTCAGTAGTTTGCAAAAAATGTGCTAAAATTATAGCTTTCACACTAAAGGTGGTATTTATCACAAGTGGAGATGTACAGAGAAAAGCCCAGCTTGTTTGTACACGGCTCTCGGCATGCCTCACCCTTGAAAAAGTAGGCAAGAATGTTCTGCAAAAAGCATCCTGCAGAACCTGCAACTCCTAATGAAATGCTCAGACAATCAGAAGCTCAAATTTCTCACCTTCCATACTTCAATGACAAGCATAAATCCTTTGCGTTCTGCTGCAAAGCCTCCCTGGTCCTCTCGCCCTCATCTGCACAAGGACCAGTACGCAGCCATGCGCACAGCAAACCTGTTCAGTGTCTATGAGTTCTTAATACTTTGCAAATATTGATAAGCTTTGTCTGCTTGTCTAGAGGCTCCACCCACCTTCAGCAGGGCAGCAGGATTTGCAGTTAGATGACCTTGGAAGCAGTGCCCATCCTGTCAGTGAGAGCTCAGTAGCAACATGAGACAAAACACGCTGGCCACAGCTGCCAATCGGTTTGACAGCTTGCTTTACTCTGCTCAAGTGACAAACCAAGAGGTATCTAAATGCCTGCCTAGGTGTGTATTTACAGTGCAGAATGATCTACTAGAGCTATTCATTTTAGATTAAAAATAAGCAATATATAAATAAAATTCTCTCAACAGAACAACTAATTGTCACAGTATGCCGGGCACCCTGCTGGAGGAAGAAGCCCTCTCACGTGCACACCCAATCTCCCACTTATTAGTCATTACACACACCTGGTCCTTGTTTGCCCTCTTTTGTTCTGTTATTTAAGCCTTCAGGTTTCTGCCAGTCGTCCTGCACCTGGAGAGGTCGCCTGTACCTGCTCTCAAGCACCTCCAGTTCCTACATTAATCTACATGTCGTTAATCTACACGTCGAGTTATTACTGCTGCACTGTCAGCTTACTTCTTTGAGTTCACTTAAATCGAATGTTATGGAGAATTAATTAATTAATTAAATGAATTAAGTACACACATATTCAGATAATATGTACTGAGATATATGAAGATTTCTCACAGTTTAATGACTGAGCCAGTCTTATCCTGTTTGTGATGAGAACACCAAAAGTTCTTGAGTTGCGACTGAATCGTCATTTACGTTTGTCATTTAATGTCATTTATCTGACATTTTTATCCAAGGCAACTTACAATTCTGACTGAGTACAACTTGTGTAATTTGGTATTGTGCATTGGGGGGGTTTGGGGATTCACACTACTTTAGTTTACACTTCTTCACCTGTCTCTCGTATCTTATTAGGAAAGACTTTGGTGTTGTGAAACAGAGTTATATTATGTATGGTACATTTAGAGTTTCCATAAAGTTTTGAACCCTTTTTTAAATATGAAAACTATATCCACCCTCGATCTCCCCGGTGGGCTGACCGACCTTTACCACCTTTTATATTCTCCCTTTGTATTGTTTTACTTATATAGTTATGCTTTTTCTCTTTTTTTCTCTCCTTAATGAGGACTTTTTTGTTGGTTCCCTTTTCTTCCTTGCTTTGATTATTTGTTGCGGTTTATTTTATATAATTTCAGAAAACTCAATAAATGCATTGTTAAAAAAGGAAAGAAGGTAATGCCCTTACTGATAATGAGAAATATATAGACGTAGCCACGTTCCTGCTTGTTTGAGATGGCTCCTCCAGGCTAGTTTGGTTCATGGACAACAGATGAACAGTAAGCAATAAGTAAGCAAAAGTTAACTGCTAACATTTGACAGGCTGTTGCTTAGTAACAAGACCCACAACGCATCGTTAGTCAGTCATACAACTCACGCTATGAAGTATGCTGTTGTGACGTGTGGTGTTCACTAGATATTACGACTGTAATTTGAGTAATTGTAGTGTGTTGAAAATCACTCTAGAACTTTACAATTTGGACACAAATAGCAAAACAGTTGACGAATAGCCCTAAAACACAGGCAGGGATCCATCTTTGGTCCCAGACATATTTTCTGTCATGCAGAAGAAAAGCCAGTATGTTCAGATTAGCTAAAGGTCTTCTGCCCTGGCTACTCTTCAATGATCATGTGCACTTCTGATCTTGTGACCTTGAGGTCTTTCTCTTTCCCTGGAGCTTGACACAGCTGCCCACGTCCAGCACATTAGAGCGCTAATGTGCTGGTTCAGTAGGACTCCACACTAAAGCCATTCAGTGCGATGAGGTCATTCCCGCTACAGCGCCGTAACGAGGGGTTTGGGTCGGGCCGAGCGCCCACGCACATCTGCACCGCCAAGGGCTCTTACAGAGTGTCATACAGTCAGAGCTGCACTGCTATATCAATAAAATCTGACTCCTTCAAAACCACTCATATGCTAATCTGTGCACGCTCACACAGCCTAGGAGTAGCCAGTACACAGTACGTAGGATTGTTATAATACTTAGGGATGGATAATACCGCTAAACCCAGAGTTGAGCGCCTGTATTCAGTCTGTGAGGTTTTGAAAACGCAATATTCAACACTCCCAATAGAAAAGTAATTCAATAGAAAGTAATTGGAACACAGTTGCTAAGCACAGTTGTTAGTTAGCTAATAACTAATGTTAGTATCATGCATGGCCCATGTAAAGGGTTAGTGACATCAACAGACAGAAGAAAGCTTTCAAATGAAAAGATGCTGCAGTCCAACCAGGCAGCTCGAACTGGTGGTTTAATAATTTGGTTATTCCATGGTAAGAATAGTTAAAGTCACCATCCAGAACTATTACATAAAAAGTCATCACAGTAGTGAAAAAGTCCAATACTGATAAAGGACAATACCGCAATGCTGTTCCACATGTGACTTTTTCAAAATGCATTCTAAATGTATTCTCTTTTTATGTATTTTATAGGAATATGTAACTGAATAAATTTAGGAATGGTATTCAGTCAACAATGGCATTTCAAAAGCAGACTATTGAACACAAAGCAAACTCTGTGAAGAAACCCTAACCCTAACTTTAGAGAGAAAGCCTTTTCTCCATAACATTTTAAAATCTGACCACAGAAGCTCAAGATGATCAGTGTTGGTTATTAGCTCATCTAGAGGCAGGCGGGCCAGAGGGTGAAACAGGCTAACTCAGCCCCAGTCAACGTGACACCGCTCCTCCCACTACACTGTGATGTCACAACACCCAATATCAGCAACAAGACTCAGTTTTATATCCTGATAATGATGCATATCATTATATTGTCCTGCCTTTGTAACTGCCACCCATACATGGTTAGATTAACTGTTTTGGAAAGTGTGAGTTTAGATTGGTAAAGGTCATTTTTATTTCCATCCTGCATCATCGTCATTAGCTCACCCAGAACAGTCTCAGCTTACATGTAGATGACACTTCTATTATATTAATGAAACTCAGGGCAGTGGGTGACCACTGCACTCACTGGTTATTACATTCTACCCTACACTCATATGGACTATGTTCATGTCTGACTGCTGAAACCATACAGGTATTTTGGCTTTGCATTCTCATGCTGAATTAGGGTTTGGGTCACTGTGCAGCAGCCCTGTAACTCTCTTGTACACTTATTCAAAGACTTGAAGACTAATTACAAATTCAGAGTGGGACAGTGATGTGATGTGCCCTGATTAACCCAGCAGAATTGAGACAGTTCAGTCTGAGCTGTAGTCTGACATTCCCTGCATGCTTTAACTCACCTACCACGTAAAGCAAACAAGCCAACTAACTCAGACAAACTCCAAGGCTTCGGCTGGTGTAATCGTTCAACAGCAGGTGGAGATGTGGCAGATGAGGACGGAGAAGAGCAGAGCCTTGTTAACATACGAGCACCAGACAGCCCTGTGCAGCCAGGAGATGCTCACATAAACAAATGAGTCATTCACGCCTTGAGGGAGCAGTCAGTGTCTCTGGGTGTGCGTGTGTGTGTGTGTTTTCCTTGTAGTACCTGTTGCTAAGTAGCCTCCTAAAATCACACATATATGTGGGTATGTATAGTAATAATCTGTGTATTTTTATATTATCATTTTAATTTGATAAGCAGATTTGACCATATTCTCCTGTAGAGGAAACACGGTCATCACAGATATAACACCATCACAGATATAACACCATAGCGTAGTACCCACACATATCAGGCACTTTGAGCAAGAGTGCATATCTGTATAATTATACTGCAGGACTGGCAGCTTGCCGTGTGTGTCCCTGTGTGTCTGGGTGTTTGCGCGCGCGTGCGTATGTGTGTGTGTGTGTGTGTGTGTGTGTGTGTGTGTGTGTGTGTGTGCATAAGAGTGTGTGTGTGCGCGTGCACACTCGCGCATGTGTGTGCGTGCATGTCTGCGCGCAGGTGTGTGTTGCTGGTACCTCTGTCACTGAAGTCGTCCACGAGGATGACCTCGGCGATGAGCTGGGGTGGAGAGCGGTTGAGCACACTGTGCACAGTTCTCAGCAGGGAACTCCAACCCTCATTATGAAAAGGAATGATGACGCTCGTGTTGGGCAGCTTCTCCACATACAGCTTCAGCTTACAGCTGCACACAAATACAAACAAATTCCATAAAACAACAACTAGCTCCATCCTGGATCTCACAAAGAATTATACAATGAGACATTCACATAAAGGAATCATGCTGTGTCTATTACAGCAGCTATGATTCCCGCACAATGTACCAATCTAATTAGGTTTCATTCATATGATTCGCTGACTTGAATACAATCCGTACGCATAATGACCGCTCCCATCAGTCAAATAGCACTGGAGAATAATTAAACATTAGGTGAAAATTCGCAAAACTGCAACTTTCACTATCTTTTCCATTTATAAACTACACTCCAATAAAGCGTGTGACAATATTAAATTAGACATCGTTATACAGGATGATGTCTATTAGAGCCCCGAGCCCTAAACAGGCCTGCTGGAAAGAGAACTAACCTTAAATCATAACACCTACCCTCCCACCAACACTCTGAATGTAACGTATGTTTGAACATCAGTGAAGCGGACCAGAGCAGGAGTTCTGGGCTCATCATTTCTCACTGTAAACACTCCCTGACCTTCTACAAAGCTCAAAGACACTCGAAGACAGTGAGGAAACCTTTCGAGGAAAGACTGGATTAATTTATCTCAGGAAAATGTGTTTCGGTCCCTGGACTGCTTATTAAGCTTGCAAACCTTTTCGTGGGTGTGCAGAGCCTGTCGCTACAGTATATTGGGAGCGTTTAGCAAAGACCGCTAAGTCTAGCAACCCTGCTGCATCTGAGCCAGTTATTCTGAACCCCACGCACCATGCACAGCTGAGAGAGCTGGCACAACAACATAGGAGATCCAACTCAACGAGGGGCTGGTGAAAATAAAGTCATCAGGATAAGAACCATGAGGATAACGTCCACACTTAGCACTTAAATTCAGCAAAGACAAATAATTCCATAATTATTCCAGCATGAAAATGCCCAAACTAAAACCCAGCTGGTAACAGAGAAAACAATGATCAGGCTGATATGTGGCAGGATCAGTAGGTCATGGAATAATGTCACTGATGATCAAAATCATACTGCACAGAAACAGATGAAGATAATTACTAGAGTTATAGTTTCTTCCATTATGATATAGATCAACAGTCTGTTTAACTGGAGGCTGCATGTAACGCAGCCGTGCTGTGGAGTCCTCTCGCGTGTATTGCGGCCATGCTGTGGAGTACTTCACTTAGCGCAGCTGTCCTTATGATTGAGCTGAATAATATGATTAGTTAAGAATGTACTTATTAAATCTCAGTCTCCTTTTGACTTTCTTTATCCAAACTTTTGCACACAGCAGATGGCTGCACCAGCATGTAAACTGCACCTTCTGTTTGATACGTAGGGTTGAGGTTATGACTAAACTGCACCTTCCATTTGACAGGTTGCGGTGACAGTGGCTCATGCAAACAGGGAGTTTGTTTAAGGACCTGTGAAGCTGTGAATTTAAAGCAAATTTAAGAATATTGGTCCTCACATTTCTGTTCATCATCGTAACAGGGGAGGTGATAGCACCAGACATGAGGATGACTGGGACCCAGAAACACATCTCAGAGGCCACACAGAGGCCATTAGTCTCATTTCATGAGATATTCTTGACTGCAAAGACAATTTGGAATTTATCCAGTGTTCCCTGTGCACTTCATAGATATACAAAACAACCCAATGTTGAATTTGAGTTCATTGAGAAAAGTTGTCCTAACTAATATAGAGGAAGCTGTAAAATCATTTAAATGCGAGACTGACAGAAGGATGTTTGGTGCTCCAGTACACAAGTGAAGGACCTGATGGTTCCTACAACAATGTGATTTCACTACCCTCCGAAAAAAACGTTAAACCAGTACAGAAGAATCCTTCCCCATTTAACACAGACCAACCAGTGCAGGTTCTGAGTTTATAATTCATCTAGTAAATAACAGAAAATATATGCCTCAATTCAGAATATATAGGTCATATTACATCAACCTCAACTACAGGAACCAGAAAATCAGGCAAATTTGTTTTTTGATCAAGCCATTCCATTAACACAGTGCCTATTCACAAATTCATCTGTTGTGTGGTATCCAGATTATTTGGTTATGGTTATAGTTAACTGTAACCCAAATTCATGAATGAGAAAGGAATGTGGGCTGGAGAGCAGTCAGTCACATCACTGATGAGAGAACAGCTCATGCAGAGCCTGGGAGGACCTGGAGAACCGAGGCACCGTGCCCCGCCGCGTCTGGCAGGTCTGCACCGTGCTTGGTCTTTAGCTGGCCTGTACTTCATTTCAGCATTGGTAAATGTAAATGTTTTTTGTATGCCTAGTCACTGGCACACTAAACTAAAGAGCAACATTTGGTTTTAAACATAAAGGTTAATAAAGACAGAACTCAAAGTTTAAAAGCTAAGAAGAACAAAGCTTTGCTTACTTTGGGTGTCTGATATCGGGCAGTGAGCGGTTGAGGGAAATTCTGTTGCTAACGTAAATGTTGAAGCCGTTCTCCCTGTAGGCCTGGTCAACGCGGTCCGCGTCCGTCAGTGGGAAAGATTTGCCCTGTTCACCATTACCTTCAGTCAGATCAGCATACAAATAGAACACATCACTGGTACCAGAACCAACAGCACACAGATTCCAGTTAGTGAACAGTGATTAATGTATTGGACTGCTCTGCACTTGGTATGAAGGTGCAAAGACCCTTAGCATCTTCTCAGCAAACAGAAGATGCTTGTAGCATCTGTACCAGCTCCCCGCTGTATCCTGGGCTTGTGGAGGCAGCTGACAGGGTCTCCACCTGTTCGAGCTGGACAGCCGGACCGCTGGAGTTTGGAGGAACATCCCTCCATGCTGAAGCTCCGTGCAATCTTCCTCAGCTGTCCCCGGCAGAACTCTCCCAGAACCCTCTCCAGGAGAGCTGCCTCAAAACCCAGACTGAGTGGTAATTAACGCAGGTGGTGGGATGTGTGCTGCTTGTCAAAAGTTTGGAGACACCTTGCTTCTTTTCTTTCTGGCTACTTTACAATAAAATAAGAAAATATACCTGTAGAGCATTTTTAGTAATACTTTACATTTCGAGACAGCCTGCTTCATGTTCATCCAATCGTCTTCTTGGGTATATAGAGCAGGCTTTGTCTAAATGTCTTGACAGTATTCTATTGTCAGAATCTTTTTGGGGATCTCCCAGGAAGGCCTGAAAAACTCTTCATATGCGTAAACTGCACCAGGGTTACACCTGCTAAGGGAGAGGGCTTTTTTAAATGAACATATAGTGTAATTGTTTTTAGTTATAATCACAAACATTTACAATTGTATGCATGTGTGATAGCTATCCTCAAAATAAACATGATTACAATTTAATAATGTCAGGTAATTACAACTTGACAAAGAAAACATCTTTTTAAACTTCAAAATGTTAAAAAAAAAAAAAAAAGCATAAGTGTCCCTAAGCCTTTGCTGGACAGTGCATCTTATTGCCACCTTGAAAATGATCAGTAAAACCCTGCTCACTACAGTCACATTTGCTTCCCAAGAGATGTTTGGATAATTCTACATATTCTAACTATAATCAAAGATCAGAACAAAAGATCAGATTTATATAATAAACAAGTGTTTTCAGAACAAGAACATGTCAACTTCACCATTACAGTGGACTTCGTCCAGACCATTTTAAGCAGACATGTTTTACTTCAAGTTCGGTTTATTCATCACATACATAGTCATACACAGTATAACTCGCAGTGAAATGGTGGAGAGTGCTCTGTCCAAACTGAGGAAAAGAAAACAGCGGTGTATAGAGAAAAATATATATATGCAAGATAAATATATATATTCTATGTATGTACAAAATATATTAACAATGTATGTACAATATATGTATATTATGATTATATACACAATGTACAATGTATATGTGTATTACTTGTGATTCACAGTATCCCTACTAGTACAGGTTTCCCTTACTCTGCCCCATCACTCCTGAATAAGCCTGGATGGTCTGTGCTGGGTCTTTCAGATTTCAGCAGATAGACTAAGATTTCGTTGCTTCGAGCGAAACACACCAAACAAGGTGAAAGCAGTGCAGTGAAAAGTGCTTTTTGAGTTAAGCCTATGTAACAACAACTGAGCCCAACACTACAGAGAATAGATCATTTAGGTAAAGTGAAAGACCCTATCTTAACATCTTAATCAAACAGCTTAATATTCCATGATGTGTGTACACACCTACTGCAGTAATCAGAAGGTTGCCAGTTCAAGTTCCACCACTGAGCAAGACCCTTAACATGCTGTAAATTTAAATGTACTGAGACCCGTGTGCTGTGAGGAGAGTGCACGCCTCCTGAGACCCGTGTGCTGTGAGGAGAGTGCACGCCTCCTGAGACCCGTGTGCTGTGAGGAGAGTGCACGCCTCCTGAGACCCGTGTGCTGTGAGGAGAGTGCACGCCTCCTGAGACCCGTGTGCTGTGAGGAGAGTGCACGCCTCCTGAGACCCGTGTGCTGTGAGGAGAGTGCACGCCTCCTGAGACCCGTGTGCTGTGAGGAGAGTGCACGCCTCCTGAGACCCGTGTGCTGTGAGGAGAGTGCACGCCTCCTGAGACCCGTGTGCTGTGAGGAGAGTGCACGCCTCCTGAGACCCGTGTGCTGTGAGGAGAGTGCACGCCTCCTGAGACCCGTGTGCTGTGAGGACAGTGCACGCCTCCTGAGACCCGTGTGCTGTGAGGAGAGTGCACGCCTCCTGAGACCCGTGTGCTGTGAGGAGAGTACACGCCTCCTGAGACCCGTGTGCTGTGTCGTGGGTACACGCCTTCTGAGACCCGTGTGCTGTGAGGAGAGTGCATGCCTACTGAGACCCATGTGCTGTGAGGAGAGTACACGCCTACTGAGACCCCTGTGCTGTGTCGTGGGTACACGCCTTCTGAGACCCGTGTGCTGTGTCGTGGGTACACGCCTATTAAGACCCCTGTGCTGTGTCGTGAATACACGCCTATTGAGACCCGTGTGCTGTGTCGTGGGTACACGCCTACTGAGACCCGTGTGCTGTGTCGTGAATACACGCCTATTGAGACCCCTGTGCTGTGTCGTGAATACACGCCTATTGAGACCCCTGTGCTGTGTTGTGAATACACGCCTATTAAGACCCCTGTGCTGTGTCGTGGGTACACGCCTACTGAGACCCGTGTGCTGTGTCTTGAGTACACACCTGTCCGGGCTGCATCTCGCCTGATGGCCTCATAGTCATGCCAGTCTTTCCTCTGCTGACCATCCCGAACTACTGGAGGCCTGGGCCTTACGTTCATTTTCTAACACACACAAAAACACAGGGTGTATTTAAACACAGAGCAAAACACTTTCTTCATACTGTTCCCCAGCCTGTGTCTGGTATCATAACACACTACAATTCAGCTCTCAAGTTTGGAGAAGTGGTAAAGCAAAACGTATAAACTGTGGTAGGATGATGGAGTTTTGGTATCATGACCTGTGTGTATAATTGCAAATTGTGAAACAAAAGTTCAAGAAAAGAAATGTCATGCTATTGTAGAATGTTGCAATGATGCATTTCCAGGAAAAATCAGAAATAAATATTTCTAACTAATATATGCCAATATCTTGCCTGCTTACAAAAGCTGGCCTGTTGTAGTCTGGAGGGGTTTCTGTGATCAGAGGTTGTTTGTATATCTAATGACAAAGATCAGTTTGAGGGCAAGGAAAGATGTGAGATCTTAAATATAGTAAAAAAATGTTAAAGTTTTTGACCTGTGTTTTTTTTTTTGGATTTTCCTCCATGTGAAAGACTGCAGTTTACAGCTGCAGCCCTGTCAAATATTAAAAGTTGACATTCAGAAATTTTTGGTGCATGTGAAGGATACACTGCAGCTCTGAACATTTTAACGCAGAGTGTCTTTTTCCATGAAAGAGCAATGAATTGGTATTCAAGCTTAAATCAGGTTAAAAGCATAGCAAATGAGGGAAGTGTGTGGCTGAATGATTCATTAACTTTAAACAAGCTCAATTAATGGTCTCTCCCACTTAAACATTACTGTGCTTAGCGTTTGGATCTGAGTGCTGAATGAATGTGATTTTATTCTACACCTCTATATGAAAATCAACAGAAAACTAGACCCCTGATCTCCACTATTAGTCTCTCCTCCACTGTAGGGCTGAATGGTTCTGAGTACAGACAGTAAATGCTCCAGTCACATTAATACATGAAAGGAATGCTTGTGCGCCACGCTCAGAGCTGCAGACTCACGCTTGGGACCGCAAACCCACTCCCGGGACCGCAGAACCACAGGTGGGATGTTTTAATGATGTAGGGATTCACTGATTGGCTCTACACAAATATTTTAAATATGTCCTGTCATATTTTTCACACATAAAAAGAAGCACTAAAATAACTCCAAATTATCCACCTGGTCAGACACATGCAGGAACTGGAGCTGTTTAGGGACAAAATTACGATGAGACCCTGATGCCTGGTACTGATTTCCAGCACTACACTTAAGATTAAGATTTTCAGTTTTACTGTAATTGCTCAGTACAAGGCTATGAAACACTTCTCTTCACATATCCCAGCTTCCTCTGGAAACTGACACTGCCATCGTATCTGCTCGGCCCTAGAGTGAAAAAGAGGCTGTTTGTTTCTCAGCTTCTGCTGACCTTACAGCTTGCCTTTACCCAGGCATCAGGTGTGAGGTCACGCTGGCCAATCAGCTGAAGTAATTCCTCAGTGACTGACAAAACGTGGACCACATTTGCATTTGAGGGCCAGGATGGAGTTTCAGGGGCTACACAGCAGTCAGGACCCAGCCACCAAGCTGCTCTTACAGTCACACTGAATCTCCAGGAGAAGAAACTGAGAAGAAAGATGGTAAATACAGAGTAAGCAGAAAAAAAGGAAGCCTGGCAGTAGTTTACAGTGTGACGCGTACTATAACAGCTGTGCAGAAACACCGACTGCTAAACATGCGGCTCAATGCAAATCAGACGTTTGATGAAGCTGAAGTGAATGTTCAACTGACTGCATAATCCAACAAGTGATGACAGGGCACTTATAATGCTGTTAGCAAAGTGTGACCTCACTGGATACAGCTCCATACCAACACACTCCCACACTGATTCAGTCTTGACAGCAGCCTAATAAAATAAGCTGTCCCAGGGGTGAGACCAGATTTGCATCTGGAAGCCCATTACTGGGAGGATTTTCAGATTACAAACATCCTCATTTTCTGCTGGTTTTCCCCTGTCTAATCTTCTATTAGATTACATGAGGCAATGAGGTGCTCACACTGCCAGAGTTCCAGCTTGTACTGTTTTATATCCGACTGATCAGAGTCCACACTCGAATACAAAACACACTGATCCAAAAGTGCATTAGAACCTCATCACTCATGTGGGGTGAAGGGAGCTGGTTTGGGAGTGCATGTGGGAGTGTTGGACACTGGTATCTTTGTGCTGGGAGCTGGTGTGGGTGTGGGTGTGTGGGTGTTGAACTGGTGTGGGGGTGTGCCTGTGGTGTGGTTATGTGGAGATGTTGGGGGGGGAATTTCACCTCCTGCAAGGAAATTGCAGACAGCAGGTGCACTATCTTATTCTACTTGAATCCTGCACACATCTCAACATTTTTACTGACAGTCATTAGAAGGGGAAGACCCAGGAATGCAAATGAGAAACAGATACTGGGTGATGGCTTCACAACACAGACATCCTACAGGTATGAAAGCAATTTGGTGACAGAGGGTCACGAGACAGCAGGTCTGTGTTCTACCAACTCCACCAACCTCACTGAGAAGTGCAGCTTACTGTACCTGTGCTGTTGGACATAGGTTATGAGGTGGAAGAGAGACAGAGGAATTTTTTTTTTCTAATTAAAATAAAATAAATTAATTAATAAATATATTTTTCCAAAAAAAGGTTATATATATATATATATATATATATATATATATATATATATATATATATATATATATATATATATTCAAATATTCATTCAATATGAACTCTAACCCCATCACACGAAGAGTAAGATAATTCTGAGGACATCTGTATCTGGTTAGTCTCATTTTCAAACAGCAAAACATGTCAAATAATAAAGTTGCTGGCAAATTAGCATACAAACGACACCCAGTGTCTGTTTTGTAACAATCCAAAACAGAAGATGTTTTTAATGTTATGTATGAACACACCAGTCGGCAATGCTAAAGCACGGGCTACCAGTAGGAAGTGGGCAGATCCATCGGAATTGTTGGAATACACACCAGTGATCAGGGTCTTTGGAAAGGGGCAGAGGAGGCCAAAGCCTTTTTCTTTAGTTTAAGAATAAGACATGACTGGAAAAAGCATTTCACTATTTACAGCATTTGGTAAATACCCTTGTCCAGAGCAACTTATGGAAGTGCTTTTCAGTGTCTGTCAGATACATATATGAGCATAGATAGATCAATGTCAAGAATATTTATCTGGCTAGAGTGGAAAAGACACAAAGTTTTTTTTAAGGGCATATTTAAGTGCTTAGTGACTCAGTGAAGAGGTGGGTCTTCAGTCTTCGTTTGAAGACAGCTAGTGACTCAGCTGTACGAACAGCCAGTGGAGGTTCATTCCACCTCCTGGCTGCCAGGACAGAGAAGAGTCGTGATGCATGTTCTTTGTGTCTTTAATTACACATTACATTTAAATATATTAAAAGACCATTACTGACACTGACTGTCTTGGAGAAAACTGGCAGAGCACAGCACTCTAAGGTTAGGGACACACTGACCAGACACACAGTACTCTAAGGCTAGGACACCGACCAAGCTATCGGCTGTCGGGTGGGATCAGGCCGCTGGAAGGTGTCAGTGTGTGGAGTTTCCATGTGTGGAGTGTTCTGCATGGCTGGCTCTAGTTGGATCTCGTCAGAGCGGGTTTGGCTGATTGTTGAATCAGTGTGGGCAGCTGGTATAAGGGTTTCTTGTGGCATTGTGGCTTGATCTGCCAAGGCAGTGTGCAAGGCTAACAGGTGACATGGGAAACAGTGATGTTCTAACCATCTACAGAAGAGCCTGAACATTTGTCATTACCTTAATGCTACCATGTGCAATTTAAAGGAAGGAAGGAAGTAGAAGTGGGAGTCATTCAGAACTCGATGCACTTCAGGAAGCAGAGGATTCTTTTGGAGCCATTTTCTCTTGTGCAGCATGTAGGTTCAGAATGTATGTGCATGTTGTTCATCAGCTGTAGTGTTTGGAGTGTTAGAGAGTAAATACACACAGACGACAACAGGACACAGTGAGATGACAGAAGATCATCACTCACTCACAGGTTTGTTCTTCGCTGTCAGTTTGGTGTGTCCCTAGCCTTAAACACACATGCACACCCACCACAGCTGGGGGCCATAGCTGGGTCTTCAGACTGACAGCATATCCACAACAATCTGCAGTCTCACTAACATGTTTCTGTAGCTTCCAGCTCAGACAATCATCTGATTAAACCCACACAAATCTATAATAAACCAATTTTGAACTTTTTGACCTTTACAATTAGTTAACTATAAAATGTAGGAATCAATCTGTATCTTGCAGGAGCCATTTGTATGAAGCATTTCTTTCTTAAAATGTGCTTACAAGTGAATTGTTTCCCAATGAAGGAATATTTTATGGACTAATGAATTGTATCTATTTTGTTATCTTAAAGAAACAGGAGTGTGAATATAGAAAACAAACTTAATGAAGGCCTGTAGCCTAATCAGTAAAGGACAAATTAGGCTTCAATTAAATTTCTTTATGTCTTTAAAGGAATGATGTATGGTTGATACTAAAGTTGCTATTTTTACCCTTAGAATGGATTTTTATGAATTCCAGACAACGTTTCAGGGCCTCGAGACTTATAAGGAAATGTTTGGGTATCAAATATGCTAATCTGCACTCCTCATCAGCAAGTGCTCTTACACTAACAAGTGGTTTATGTGGGTCATGTCTTAAAATTTGGTGAAGTTACGAGTGTTTGCTCAATCTGGCGTGGCACAGTCAACCAAAAATACACGAAATGTAAGATAGGAAATGTCACCATCCTAAAGCCTATCTTATTATAAACTCAAACAGATGTAGCTGTAAACTCTTTCTAATGAATATGCAAATTCCAGTTATGCAGCCAGTGACTGCACTGAACTGGATATGCTAATCTGCATATAGTTAAGCTTTTGTAACGCCACAAGAAACGTTGCACAGCTTGTGCCAATGGTGAAAGTGCGGCTGCAAGTTATGGACTACTAGAGTCTCCCACTTCTGGCCTGTGTGCTGCACTGCTCATAGCTGAATGGGACTTACACACCTTCATGCACTGCTGTGGAGTCTGCAGTTACTGTGCACTGAAATTAATCTGCAGAGCCATCATTCAACATAACTGTCTCACAGGGAGGGTCACGCAGGCCAGCAGGGGCGGGTTACGCAGGCCAGTGAGGCAAATGGAAACTAGCAGGAAGTATGGGTCTCTAGCTTCCATTCATCTCTCAGCAGTATGAATTACCTGGGGCAGTGGTAGCTCAGGTTGCTGGTTCAAGCCCCACCACTGGCAAGTTGCCACTGCTGGGCCCCTGAGCAAGGCCCTTAAGCCTCAATTGCTTAAGTTGTACTCAGTCATAATTGTAAGTCACTTTGGATAAAAGTGTCAGGTGATTGCCGTAAATGTAAAATATTTCTGAGACTTAGGACTTCTCTTATATCATCTATAAATACTAGGGGCCACATGAGGGTAACTTAATCCAATATATAAAGTTTGTACAAAACTGTATATATAACAATGTAAAAACATTTAAGTCCCGCTGGTCAACAGGAGTGTTACACCATGACATGCTTTTTTCAGGTTTGGAAATGATCAAGCTAACATTTAGCCTGCAATTACTAAAATGTTCTGGTCATATTTAATGACAGTTTTGATGTTACAGCTGTCAGGAGAGTTTATTACATGACTTGCTTAGTTGGGTCTGGGACCAAAATTGTGTACAGCAACCTTTTCTCAACAAATCCACTATAAAAATGTATGAATTCATTCATTTGAAAATATTATAAACAGACTATCAAATTTCATGGTGCCTTACACCAGGAATCTATAATCCTAGTCTTTGAGCTGCGATGTTGCATATGTGAGATGAGTTACAGTACCCTCCAGCATTTGTAACGTTTCAGTGAAGATCAAATGTGTGTACAATACAATCTTTTCGTTTTCATCAGCCAAGGTTTTGCCAGAGCATTTACTATGAAGACTAAAGGTGCAAACAGTAACAGTGTGTGTGTGAGTGTAAAAAGCTGATGTGTCTGAAAGAGTTCTAGAGTTCGAGAAAGACGCTATGTAAATGTAACTAATAATAATAACAACAACAACAACAACAATTTATAGAACTTCCCTCTGGTAAATCTTGAGTTCAACTTAAGGAAAACCTTGCCGTTTCCGAAAATGTCTGTTCCTGACAAATGGGTTGACATATCAACACTAAGATTCCCACATGAACCCTACAAATATCTTCTAAAATGTTTTAATGAAGGGAATGTGAAACTTGTAAATGAAATACTAGTTTAGTCTTAAGAGTTTCTAAACAGGACAAGACGACGTCCTTTGTCGGGTTCATTCGGCTAATGACACCACGCGGATAAAACTTTACAATACTACAATCACTCTTTACACTTCATAGACGTGAAGTGAAGAGGCATACATTAGTAAACATGCAGTACTTCCGCGACAACAGTGCAAGATCAGTATGGCAGTAGACGGACCATGTTCAACTCACACAGCCAGCTAAAAGCTCACACGCTGCGTCCCGTGAACTTCGTCCTAACTATGACATTAGCTGACAGTCAAAGACGTTAGAGAAAGGACAAACACTAGGAAAGGACAAACACCAGGAAAACTGCGCCGCAGCGCCGCCGTAGCTCTGAAGCTCAGCGTATGTACAGGCTGTTGCCTGCGTTTGGAAAGCCTCCCGTGGAGGTTCGCCATGTATTCGCGTAGCTGGAGTAGAGAAAGGACCGACCACATACAGGTAGAAAAACTCCCTTACCATCAGGGCTCTTACCTGGACCTGTGCAAGCCCGCCTGGTCCCTCCACGAATTCGGGCGAGTTTTCAAACATTCGGTCTCGATATAGGGACCACAATCCGACATTAGGCAGAAAAAGCAGAGCCACGATAAGCAGTCCAGCAAACTGCATTAATCGCTTCTCTTTTCGCCTCATCTCAACGAGTAGTTTCCGTTATACACCGCTACAGACCCTGTCAGGTAATACCAACTTTGACTCTGAAACACAAACTGCGTTCCAATGCGGACACTTCCGCTAGGTGGAGCGACCCACAAAATTTAATGGGGGTGTTAGACAACAATTCGCATACAAATGAACCGTTGGTATAACATTTTATAAAAGACAACGCTCAGTAAAATTGTTAAAATGTAATTAAAAGTCGTAGGATGGGTATATGCGCATGCGTCCATAGCTTATCAAATTATATACTGTAAAGAGTTTTGTGGGCCCCTTTACTTGCACTGAATGGTACTATCCAGAAAGTTGTTCCAGTGGAGGGATTAACAGGTTGATACTGTTAATATCGTTAGTACAGGTAGGCCTAGTAATGCATATCGATACAGATATTTTTTTCATTTTTTTTTTTTTAATATACAAAAAAAAAATGGGTGTGGGATGTCATACAAAATATCAAACCAAAGTTATTAAATGTAACAACAAAACAACAGTAACAACAACACACACACACATACATACATTCTAAAGAAAACATATGTGAATGTTATCACATTTGACTTATATACAAGGCTTGATCAGGACTACTAATTTATAATATGAATTTGTGTTGGATAATTAGCCCTAGAGATCCCATGCTGTGATTCATTAGACAGTACCATTTTCTCAATTTCCAGCCCAGCAGGAAATCTAAGTAAAATGTCTCTAAAGAGCGGAATTCGTTTGAGACCTGGAAGTCTCAGCTGTCTCTGTTATTGATATTTTTGTTTCCTTCTTAAATGACCCAGCCTGTTGGAGTGTCTGAACTACAATGCTGATATTACAAAGTAAAAGCAGTGAACTTTATTAGTCCCCAAAGGCATTTTCACAGCAGCTGTTACAGAGGCCAAGCAGCTTATAATGTGTGCTAGAATACTGGAAACGAAGCAGGTGACACATTGGCCATTGTTCAGTTGTCCGGCCCTTTACTTGACTGGAATCAGGTGTGTTTGAACAGGTAAAAGAGAAAATGGCAGTGAGGTGTGGTTCATTAGTGGAGTCTCTGCCTTTATTTGCATAACACTAAACAAACACACCAGTTGACCTTCTGGCATACCACACCTGATTGCGAGTCTTAAGGAGGATGTGTTAAACCAGGATCAGGAAGGTAGGCAGGTTTTGTGGTTGCCCTGCTCAGGTACACTTATTCAAATACAAAACGATGTGCCAAATTAGCAAATAAAAGATGATCAAAAAAAACCAATCTTTGCTTATTACACTATAGTATAAAATTCCCAGGTTCATATATACATATAAGTACATTACTTTCTACAGTGTAGTCATATTAACCTCGTTCTTATTAGTGCTAGTGATATTTTCAGTAACCGGTAGTCCTGACTGGGACAATGTGAAAATGTTAAGACTCACAGGCTCCTTGGCAAGGAGCCTGAAACACCAAATAAACAACAAAGCTCAAAACAGGCATTGTACTGTCCAGTGTTTATCGCAGAGCTGTATGGAAACAGCCTATCACACACCAGGTTATTATACCTGAAAATAAATTAAATATAAACTTTTAAACTACAATATTTCCCACAATGTGGAGGTTAATAAAATATCGGCCTCTCTTGATAAATGTTTGTCTGTGTTGTTGGGTTTGTGACTGAGAATTCATCTGAGGGCCACTGTTGTATTTAGTAACAAAAGGTGTGCAATCTAATTGCTGGACAGAAGCACAAAGCATGCAAGACAACTTCAAAATGCTGAATGCTGGCAGTGTGCTCATAAATGCAATTTACTGTTATCTAGTAATTAAGGATATTTAAATCTTTTAAAGGGTATATTGTTTCCTATAGGTGAGTACAAATTATTATATATAATATACAATTTTAAACCAAAAACGTGGTGCAGGAGTGGTACTTTTATATTTTCATTCATACATTGTTATACTCGTGTATTACTCATTGTGTACATTGTGTACTTAATCTGCATTAAGTATTATAGAAAGTTTATGCTCTGGCTGTGTGTGAAAAGGGCTTCTATTGCTGCCTTTGCAAGAGAGTACACCCTGCCAGATAACATAAGGATTGATAGGGTTAGGGTTGCCAGATAACGTGAGGATTGATGGGGTTAGGGTTGCCAGATAATGTAAGGATTGATAGGGTTGGGGTTGCCAGATAATGTAAGGATTGATAGGGTTGGGGTTGCCAGATAATGTAAGGATTGATAGGCTTGGGGTTGCCAGATAATGTGAGGATTGATAGGGTTGGGATTGCCAGACAATGTGAGGATTGATAGGGTTGGGATTGCCAGACAATGTGAGGATTGATAGGGTTGGGATTGCCAGACAATGTGAGGATTGATAGGGTTAGGATTGCCAGATAACATAAGGATTGATAGGGTTAGGGTTGCCAGATAACATAAGGATTGATAGGGTTGGGGTTGCCAGATAATGTGAGGATAGATAGGGTTGGGGTTGCCAGATAATGAAAGGATTGTTAGGGTTGGGGTTGCCAGATAATGTAAGGATTAATGGTCACTGAAGGAAGCAACAACCCACCTGTTTATAACTAGGCAGACATGTAAATAGAGTATGGTCTGTCTCTTTTAGTGACTAACTGGTTAAAGAAATGTAACCATGTGTAAGTTACTCTGTGTGGATATAACAAGATCTGAAGCAGCAAGAGACTCACACAGATGCCCTTCAGCCACATGTACTAGAAGTAATGTTGTGGCACTACCTATAAAATCTTTTATATTCATTTAGGAAAACTTACAATCATTTGATAAATGATTATAGTACCATATTTATTCAAAGTAATGCTGTAACACTAGCTTTCACCTCTCTTACAGCTGTCTTCTATCCTTCTAGGTCAGTTTTAAAAATGACTGCACCAATAAAATCTTAATAACATAATAAATATGATTACACAAAGGCCAACATTTCATGATGCAATCATTCTTTCATCAATAATTCGAGCAAGTGAATGACTGGAATACTAAGAGTCTTCAAGGACGCTTTCAAAATGTTGGAGCAGGGGAAAACATCCTGTTTTGTTAATGTCTCTACCAGACAGTAATATTTCACATCTATTATTTTAAAACTTAAAAGTTTGAAAATTTGATTTAGCATTTAATAAGCTTGCGCATGTGTTGTAGACATTGTACTTTGTGTTGTGTAGACTGTATACCTTTAATTCTTTAATGCGCCTGTCCATCCCAGAGTGAATATACATATCCATATACATAGACTACACACATACATACATTATATTCTATCACTCGTGATCTGTACCAGACAGATATTGGGAAAACTAAACATTCAATTATACAGATTCTCAGTGCTGCAAAGGCGTATGTTCTCGCGCCAAACTAAAACACTGTTAGCACTTAGATCAGTGTAGTTGTAAACATGTCAGTTACATATGAACATTTAAAGTTACATTCGAATAACACAACGAATACATCCCCCGGTACTCGGGTGCGCTGTGGCTAATCAGTGCTAACCTCCTCACTCAAACGAGCTTGGCGGTCGCCGAGAGGTTTTGTGTCCTTGGTCGGGAAGGTGTCCGGTCCTCCCGGAGCACCGTAGGTTGAGTCACTTCTCACGAGCGTTAGCGATGTGGGCTAATGCTAACCAACAGTCTCCCGCGCGACCAAATGCTAAGGCGTCCTTAACGCTCACTGAAACAAACACTCGAAACAAAAACCTATATAGAAATATAATAATCACATACTCCTAAAGTTTTGAACTGGAGTGAAATCTAAAAAAAAAAAAAAACTATCGTGGCGTAACTTCAGTTTCTAATGCTACGTAGTTCTCTCTCGTCTGTCAGTCAGTTGTCCATCAACTGTCACTCTCCTCTAAAGTTCCAGACCAATCAAATTGAAGGATGGAAAAGTGAC
Organism: Electrophorus electricus; assembly: GCF_041902795.1. Taxonomy (NCBI): domain Eukaryota; kingdom Metazoa; phylum Chordata; class Actinopteri; order Gymnotiformes; family Gymnotidae; genus Electrophorus; species Electrophorus electricus. The sequence continues at coordinate 269,585 of NC_137504.1, forward strand.
ATACTGAGCACCAATCAGTCACTCGATCATTCTCATCATTCAACCCATAGAATATGCTAGACTGATCCACACACAAATCCATTAACTCGATATCCTTAAAATCCTCAAATTACGCAGGGTTAACCTCTGAGTCCTTTTTCTGTCATGGGCTACATACAAACATATCCACATACATAGACTACAAACATACATACATACATACATACATACATACATACATACATACATACATATATACATATAATCATATACATAGACTACATACATACAAACAGCCCCCATCAGGAGAAAGACACACCCCCAGCCCCCCTGTGGATGAAACACATGCACAGCCTTCAGCTATCAAATGGCTATTTGTGTTTAGAGTAATAATGCACATTATGATCTGAAGCCGCGACTAAATAAATTTAGCTGTTAAATTAATCAAATACTAAAACTAATGACTGATCTGTTTGGTTCCAAATCCAAAAATATTCACACATATATATTACATATGCATGCTACATGATACATCAAAAGCTCATCAAGCACAAATTGCATTACATTAGAAATGACAAGTTAAATTAGAGGAAATGACATAGGTTAAATTAGAGGAAATTACATAGCTTGTCACTTCAGCAAGACTGACTAGGCATGGAAGAGTACAGAAAGACTCACACTCTGCTGTGCTCAGCTTTGCCTACACTGAACTGTACACAGTACACAGAACTGACTTATATTCACTGCTAACACAAACACTGTCACTGCTAACACCACTAACACAAACACTGTCACTACTAACACCACTAACACGAACACTACACCACTAACACAAACACTGTCACTGTTAACACCACTAACACATGCTGGGATTAGGGTTAGAGTTACGGTTAGGGTTAGGGTTCTAGTTAAGGTTGGGGTTAGGGTTAGAGTTAGGGTTATAGTTAAGGTTGGGGTTAGGGTTAGAGTTAGGGTTATAGTTAAGGTTGGGGTTAGGGTTAGAGTTAGAGTTAGAGTTAGAGTTACAGTTAGGGTTAGGGTTAAAGTTAAGGTTAGAGTTACAGTTAGGGTTAGAGCTAGGGTTCTAGTTAAGGTTGGGGTTAGGGTTACAGTTAGTGTTAGAGTTATAGTTAATCTTGGGGCTAGGGTTAGAGTTAGGGTTCTAGTTCAGGTTGGGTTTCTAGTTCAGGTTGGGGTTAGGGTTCTAGTTAAGGTTAGGGTTAGGGTTAGGATTATAGTTAAGGTTGGGGTTAGGGTTAGAGTTAGGGTTATAGTTAAGATTGGGGTTAGGGTTAGGGTTAGAGTTAGGGTTCTAGTTCAGGTTGGGTTTCTAGTTCAGGTTGGGGTTAGGGTTCTAGTTAAGGTTAGGGTTAGGATTATAGTTAAGGTTGGGGTTAGGGTTAGAGTTAGGGTTATAGTTAAGATTGGGGTTAGGGTTAGGGTTAGAGTTAGGGTTCTAGTTCAGGTTGGGTTTCTAGTTCAGGTTGGGGTTAGGGTTCTAGTTAAGGTTAGGGTTAGGGTTAGGATTATAGTTAAGGTTGGGGTTAGGGTTAGAGTTAGGGTTATAGTTAAGATTGGGGTTAGGGTTAGGGTTAGAGTTAGGGTTCCAGTTAAGGTTGGGGTTAGAGTTAGGATTAGGATTATAGTTAAGGTTGGGGTTAGGGTTAGGATTATAGTTAAGGTTGGGGTTAGGGTTAGAGTTAGGGTTATAGTTAAGATTGGGGTTAGGGTTAGGGTTAGAGTTAGGGTTCCAGTTAAGGTTGGGGTTAGAGTTAGGATTAGGATTATAGTTAAGGTTGGGGTTAGGGTTAGGATTAGGATTATAGTTAAGGTTGGGGTTAGGGTTAGGATTAGGATTATAGTTAAGGTTGGGGTTAGGGTTAGGGTTATAGTTAATCTTGGGGTTAGGGTTATATAGGGGAACAGGAGGAAGTAAAAGAAAAGGATGACCTACAAGTTGAACAGACTGAGGACAAGACAGGAGAATAGATAACAAGTGGAGTAGGGAATGAACTGGGGAGAAAACTGAGGGACCATCCAGGGAGGACACTGGACAGGAGACAGTGATCTGGGAAACAGCAACTGGAACCAGAACAGAAGATGAAGTGAAACATTTGACCAACAATAACTGACAAACAACATGGGGTATAAACACCCAAGATGATTAAAAAGAACCACCTAAAGACAATCAAGAGCAGTGAATGACAAACAACAGGACGAGGGCAGAGACAGAGTACAGGAAAAAAAAAAAAAAGACAACATGGTGCTCTTCACCATAGGTACTGTGACGGCAGAGGGGGGAACCATGACAAATGCAGACTGAACAGTCAATCTGGTGGGTTACTTTATTATTCATCATTATTCATGCAGATTACAGTACAACTTTACCTTATGGAAAAGGTCTGAACATATTTCACGATTTCAAAAATCACTCATAGAAATTAATCACAAATTTTGCAAATTACTTCCCTTTAGAAGAAGAAATATTTTATAAAACATGAAAACATTTAGGTCAATGGAGGGTGTGGTTCTGAAACATACTCTGACACTAATTATTGCCAACTGTGCTGAATGCCTTTTGTGACTTCACCTGTCAGCTGTTAAATCAGCTCAAGGAAGACATATTTAAGAGAAATGTCAGCTTCATGGACATTTGTCTCAGGCACAAGGACCTGCACCGATGATTCAATGCTGAACTCTATGCAGGGGGCAGAGCTGCTCTCAGGGCAGACACGTCTATAAACGCAATCTCACTGAGGAGAGGACACGTCCGGTCCATCATGTGGTGTGGCAAATAGCTGAGGAATAGCATACACCCTTACATCACTGAACGTGTCTCTGAGCACCCTTACATCACTGAACATGTCTGAACATAATAATAATAATAATAATAATAATAATAATAATAATAATAATAATAATAATAATAACCCAAGTTATTTACTCCCAACAGTGCAGACAATGGTCCAAAAACACAAATACTTCTACTCTAACTTGCTTTCTACATGTGACAGTGCTATCAAACTAAATAGATCCAAATACCATTGGCTAGCATATACATTCACTAGCTAGCTCACCTAGCTTACCACTTTGTATTCATATTTTATTTTTGGCTTTATCTTTGATGTATAATATTAGCAAGACACCACTGTAACAGTACATTCTACATAACCAGGGGCGTAGGTTTCATTTGAACTTTGGGGGGGACATTGCTCACATCATCCAACCTAAGACATTATATGAGTACTGTGAGCAGTAATTACTGGGGGACATGTCCCCCTGGCCTTGCCCAAAATTACGCCCATACACATAACTACTTACATAGCCTAATGCAGTGCTGCTTCATACCTCAAATTTGTTGACTGTTTGCCATTTGTAAATCATTCAGGTTGAATGCTGAGGGGTGAGACACAAAATTTCTGAACTGCTTAGTTGAAATACCTGTAAGAGTTTTCCTTTCAGCAAACTACTGATAACGTAAGTATGTCGTGAGGACAGTGGTAGGGAGGGAGAGAGATGCGAGTATATGGAAGGAGGTTCTCTATTCTCCATCAGAATACTTTCTGTCTCTCTCTCTCTCTGTCCTCATGCTGCAGGGTTGTTGTTGTCAGTATGATGGAAAGATACACTCTGCAGGCTGACTCTTGCTCATCCACTGTAGCCTGCAACCTGCCGTGAAGTGTCACCATTAGTCCAACAGACCGGGAAAAAAACTTGGAAATGTTTTTTGAGTTTGTAATTGCAGTGAGGTCTGTATTTCACTATTAGAACTGCAGCTTGTGTGTGTGTGTGTGTGTGTGTGTGTGTGTAAGAGACAGAGAGTGGGGAAATACTTGACTTTTCAATAACTCTATCAATACTTTCATCACCTGCAGTTTTCATGCACTGGTAGTAAGTCAAAATAACCCAAATTCTCAACAGCCAAAATAAGAACAGGGTGAGAACATATCGCAGACAGAACACTGTATGAGAAAACAGAACACTGCACAAGAAAACTGAACATGGAGCACTCTAGGACTTAACCTAGTGCTTGTCTTCTGAGTAACATAACAGAAAGGTGTTGACCTTATCATCAGCAGTTTGCTGGTTTGAGCCCTGATGATGCCTCAGTCATCCTGTTTGGGAGTATGCTCTCTGGGTAGGAGGGATGGCCCACCCTGCCCCTGTCCTTTACTACAGAACGAGCCCACTGTGGATCTCTGCAGGCTTGTTTCTGTGCTTGTTTATAAGGGTACTTTTGAATACATTGCCATTGAATACTAGATACAAATGGATATTTTTACTGTGTGAATAATAACAGGGGATCTCTGCTTTCTGCTGCCCTGCCGCTGGACCGAGAGAGGCAACCACGAACCCTGGAGAGGTGCAGTGGTGTGCACTTTCCAACAGACAAACAAACCGCTGGGAGAATGTTTAAATGTTTCATCTGTGCCAAGTGCTATTGAGGACCCATTATCACACCTCATTTTTATTCATTACGCATTTGAATTACAAAACAGCTGGATGAATTTTAGAAAGGAAGACTGAGAAATGAGAAAGGCACAAAATGGGGTTATTTCACTGGGCTCACAATTCAGATTTAAGTGTAGAAAAGAGTGTTTTACATTTGTAATGAACTTTAACAACTCAGTATTAGACTGAACAACACACTTTTGTCCAAGCAGTGTGCAGGCCTACATTACAGATCTATACATCCATCTCACATCTACTATACTCATCTAAGTACTAATCTCATGTTTACTATACTCAATTATATACCCATCTCACATCTACTATACTCACCTATATACCCATCTCACGTCTACTATACTCACCTATATACCCATCTCACGTATACTATACTACTATACTCACCTATATACCCATCTCACTTATACTATACTCATCTGTATACCCTTCTCACGTATACTATACTCATCTGTATAGCCATTTCAGGCCTACTGTACTAATCTATATCTTGGACATTTATCTACCCATCTAAGGTCTATTGTTCCCTGCTTCATCACATATTCCTGCTCAAAAAAGCAGCTTTTCAAAGCCTACATTTAGTCTCTAGCCTGTAAATATCAGCACTAGCTGGGTGCCCTGTGTGGACTGAGACTTTACAACCCTTTAATACAGTTTCTATTTAGTGTTAACCCTGGTACATCACTTTCCTGGCATTGCTTGCTATAGCAGTGATAATGAAGAACATATTTCTTTTGAACATTTCTGATCCAGACAACCATCCCACTGCATATTTTAGATGCCAGCTTGACCTGATGGAAAGAAGCTTATATCAGCTGCATTTACCTGCAAGAAAGTATCCACATCACCATGGACATTTTGTGAAGGATGTGATTGCTGCTTGAAAAACAACTAGTTGTCAAACACAAGGCGGGACTGGTAATGGGAGAGAGCAAATGGGGCAATCAAATCCAAACTGGTAAAAAATGCGAAGACACTGGAGTGAACTGGGTAGCCACATTAACCCTTGTCCAGATAAGCATGAGGTGCTCAAGAGATGGTAGCACACGTCTAATGCCATATGAAATAATAGCACACGTCTTATACCATATGAAATGGTAGCACACGTCTAATGCCATATGAAATGGTAGCACATGTCTAAAGCCATATGAAATGGTAGCACACGTCTAATGCCATATGAAATGGTAGCACACGTCTAATACCATATGAAATGGTAGCACACGTCTAATGCCATATGAAATGGTAGCACACGTCTAATACCATATGAAATGGTAGCACATGTCTAATGCCATATGAAATGCTCACTGAAAGACCAGTGCCAATTCCTTATGCACAGGCCAGCAGAAACAGTTATAATACTGAGTTGTAAAAATACAGAACTAATTTCTATACACCAGTCTCTGTATCACAAGGTGAAAGAAACAAATGACCCCAAAAACAACCAGTGAGACATGACAACCTGATACAGTTGGATGACTGGGTCTATGTGAAGGTGCACAAGAGGACATGGAAGGAACCAAGGGTCCAGTGACCCTACACCACTATCATAGCAACAGCTATGGGGGTTAATGTAAAAGGACTGAACCCGAGGATTCACATCAGCCACAGTAGTTCAGCTGAAGAGTCTGGTATGTCTGTGAATGAGGTAACTGAAGTCCAAAAGCCAAAGTAAGGGGAAGGGAAGTGTGAAGTGGCAGTAAACTCTCCTCAGACTTCCAATAAGCCTCTATATGTGATCAAAATCATGAGTCAGAAAGTCATGAGACACAGTACACATATCAAGGGACAATTAGATGCCAAATCATTGGAGTCATAGACCGTGTGGACAGTAGGTTAGTGAAAAGTGATGGGAAAGAAGAGCCATAGTAAGAGCAGCAGTCCAGTTATGTGATTCCCAATAAACAATGAAGCAAATCACAAGAAATGTTTAATGGACAATTAAACCAATTTTAGTGGTGTTATCTGACTCACTAACATACTGGTATTAATGCTTGAGATGTAATAGTGTCATGGTGGTCTTCTGGGCTGATTATTCCTACTCACATGTATTGATCTAAGACAACTTTATTTTTACAAAAAATAATTTTTGAATCATTAAATTGAAAACGTATCTGTAACGCGTCGGCCCGAGTGCCGCAGGGCACGAGGCAGGACACACAGACAAAACGAAGTACAGGTGTGTGCAGGCGTGGCCACAAATGAAAGTCCTCCTACTGCACGTGGCTGGCCAAACCACGTGACTCGCGGGAGGCGAGCTTTCCGTGACAGTATCTGAATCCAGGTGAATACACTTTTTAAAAATGCACCGAAAAAGCAGGTAAGATGGAAATTTTCCCTCATTTAATTGGCCTTATTAAGGAGCTTTTTTTTAACCTGTCTCTTGGGACTGATTGGACATAAAGCATATCTCATTAAGCGGTATTTTCTTTTTTTTTCTTTTTTTTTTTTGAACAGAAATGCTATCAAAATACCTTCTCAAATATCATGTATTTGGATTATATTATACAAAGGATAAGATGTAAAAATACTGTGCCAGTCCATTCAAGCTTGACATAGAGCCCTGACCACTCTCTTCTTTCCAGCAACCACAACATCACAAGCTCTTCACAGGGGTCATCAGGTAGACACCTCCCTTCGTCTGTGTTTCGGTAAATTAAACCCACGACACCTCCAGAAGGCTCAACAGTGAGGTCTGGCACTACAGCCTCACCTCCCTCCAAGATCACTTTTAAACCAAGCTGCACCTCTTTATACATGAACCCAAACTGTCCTCCTTGCTGACTGACACCATATTCAGCTCCAGTGAACTATGAACTAGTTTATGAACTATGCCACTATCACACCCTATAAAATCCATACTGGCCTCCAAAGCAAGTAAGGCCGTACCCAGCCTCAGTGCCGCCAGGTGCACATCACCAAGCAGTCTCCAGCACTGCAGATCCATCCGGGCCTCAAAGCACCATTAATGCATGCTCACTGTCACCAGTTCAATCTGGATCTACCATATTACACAATGACAAGACCATCTCAGTCATTCCATATTTAAGGCACATTTCCCCATCTAGTCTGTGCTCTCCTTATCCACAACCAGTGGCTGTAGCACTTTCAGCTTTTTTCACCTTTTTTCCAATCTCCTCCATTGCCCAATATCTGTAGCCTGCACTCCATTCTCCCTCTCACACAAACCTAATTGCTTTATTACTAACACCACTAGGTGCTTACTAACACCACTAGGTGCTTACTATCAAGTAAATACTATCAAGTAAATATGCTAATATACTAAGCACTTGATTGCGTCTCCACATATATTCACCCTGCGAGAAACTATCCTTATACACTGATCAAATATGCTTCAGTGTTCCAACCCCTGCAAACAATTTACAACTATGTAGGTCTTCACCTACCCATTGACCAAGGTTTTGTGGAGTTGGAAGGACATCATAAGTTTCTCCAAGCAAAAACGTGTCTCACATTCACTACTCAAAGCTTTTGGCAGGTGATTTTCCTTTTCACTACACTTTCTCAATGAAGCCACTGGCCTTGTTTTCCTTGTTTTCCTTGTGACACTGCAGCATGCCAAAATTCCTCTTCCTGCTCATGAATAAAACTAGTCACTATTCTCCTTCTCTCAGGAGATGTGGTCTTATTAAATGCTTTCCATGAAACACCTGTCCCTAGTCCTGTTTTTCTGCATTGCACTTGGCCAATTAGATCCCTTAATTCCAATGAGCTGTGAGCGAACTGCAGCTCTACTCAGGGATTCCACTTCCTCCCTACTTTTGTGAATGGTGCCTCCAGTTTTATCAGTGCATCCTTAGATCTTAACTATCTAACAACTCATCTTAGCACATTTAAATTCCTCAAATAAGCTTGTCAGTTGGTAGCTCCAGCGCTCCTCTCCCATACAGTGTGAGCACAGATGAAAGATAAACCTTGCAAGTCTAGAAGTCTGTCAATTGTTAAAGGAATACATGTACAGGAAAATGCTTTAATGGAAGGAGAATTGATACCATCTATACTGGAGAAACAAGTTAAAAGTTTAGGTAGATGGTATAGTGCAGCATTAAATGATAAAGAACAGGTTCTGGGGCTAAAAACATGAGTGGTGAAGGCTATTAATAGTATTGATAAATCATGCTTACCATGCAAACTGAATTATCATGTCTCTAGTTTGGCTTGCTACCTTGTATTAGATGAATACTGATGGTGTATGAGGTCCCAATTAGGCTATAAGTGACTAGGGGTGCCACATTGTTTAAGTAGGAATATCTTTTGTCATCTGTAACAGCCGCCAGGTAGATGGCACCGTAATTGTTAGTGTTGTCATGTCATCCATGTATGTCCTGATTGGAGGGAACCATCCTACAGTGTTTCCTCAAGTACAACCATCTGATGGCCCTGATTATCACCTCCATCGCCACTGTAAATGCTAATGGTGAAATAGTACAACCAGCCATTATACCCATTTCCAATCTCTGTCAGGACATAACAAATTCTCCTGTATTAAAACAAAAATAAATATATCCCTTTCTTCCACTTTACAACCATCATCTTCCACAAAACCCTCAAGACCTCAGGTACATTTTTATACACCTGATACTCCATTAGGCCCTCGTGCAGAGCCTGGTACAAAACCTGCCTTTACACAACGCACCACGTGTTGACACTCACTCTACTCTGGTGGGCTGAATACATCTGTCTCTCTACCACACCCACTGCTGGAATGTCTAGTGGCAACTCCACCTCCTTTGCCTTGTCCTTATCAGTATAGCCACCCTCAAAATGCTCTTCTAATATATATATATATATATATATATATATATATAAATTTAAATATAAATATATATATAAATTTAAATATAAATATATAAATTTATATATAAATATATAAATTCTTTTTACCAACTTTTACACTCCCTGATTTCTCCTTACTTAATAAGGTCTTCACATAATTGAAAGGATTCCTAAAGAAGGCTGCCCTGGCACACTCGTTCTTCCTCCTCTTCCTGAAGACCTCTGCTCTCCTCAACACCACCTGCCTACTCTTCAGTTCTTTCTGTCGTGTATTATTACCCTCTCTTTCCTCCTCTGCTACACACCTCCATGGCTTCCTGAGAGACCTTAACTCCTGAATTAGTTTATTTCTACTTAATGTCTTGAGTTCACTATACTTTGTCTCTTTTCCTTTTCCTGCCCCCTACCAAACCTGCCATTCCATATCATGCATAACTTTACCTAAACTATACAGTTTATTCACCCACTGATCCCTTCAAACCCACCAATATGCCTTTCAAATCATTATTTATACTCTTCCAAATTGGCTTATCTACTGCACCTGGCCATCCCACCTTACTTACTGTACTTGGCCATCCCACCTTACCTACTGCACCGGGCCATCCCACCTTACCTACTGCACCTGGCCATCCCACCTTACTTACTGCACCTGGCCATCCCACCTTACTTACTGTACTTGGCCATCCCACCTTACCTACTGCACCTGGCCATCCCACCTTATCTACTGCACCTGGCCATCCCACCTTACTTACTGCACCTGGCCATCCCACCTTACTTACTGTACTTGGCCATCCCACCTTACCTACTGCACCGGGCCATCCCACCTTACCTACTGCACCTGGCCATCCCACCTTACTTACTGTACCTGGCCATCCCACCTTATTTACTGTACCTGGCCATCCCACCTTACCTACTGCACCTGGCCATCCCACCTTATCTACTGCACCTGGCCATCCCACCTTATCTACTGCACCTGGCCATCCCACCTTACTTACTGTACCTGGCCATCCCACCTTACTTACTGTACCTGGCCATCCCACCTTATCTACTGCACCGGGCCATCCCACCTTACCTACTGCACCTGGCCATCCCACCTTACTTACTGTACCTGGCCATCCCACCTTACTTACTGTACCTGGCCATCCCACCTTACCTACTGCACCTGGCCATCCCACCTTATCTACTGCACCTGGCCATCCCACCTTACCTACTGCACCTGGCCATCCCACCTTACTTACTGTACCTGGCCATCCCACCTTACTTACTGTACCTGGCCATCCCACCTTACCTACTGCACCTGGCCATCCCACCTTACTTACTGTACCTGGCCATCCCACCTTATCTACTGCACCTGGCCATCCCACCTTACCTACTGCACCTGGCCATCCCACCTTACTTACTGTACCTGGCCATCCCACCTTATCTACTGCACCTGGCCATCCCACCTTATCTACTGTACCTGGCCATCCCACCTTACCTACTGCACCTGGCCATCCCACCTTATCTACTGCACCTGGCCATCCCACCTTACTTACTGTACCTGGCCATCCCACCTTACTTACTGTACCTGGCCATCCCACCTTACCTACTGCACCTGGCCATCCCACCTTACTTACTGTACCTGGCCATCCCACCTTACTTACTGTACCTGGCCATCCCACCTTACCTACTGCACCTGGCCATCCCACCTTATCTACTGCACCTGGCCATCCCACCTTACCTACTGCACCTGGCCATCCCACCTTACCTACTGCACCTGGCCATCCCACCTTACCTACTGCACCTGGCCATCCCACCTTACTTACTGCACCTGGCCATCCCACCTTACCTACTGCACCTGGCCATCCCACCTTATCTACTGCACCTGGCCATCCCACCTTACCTACTGCACCTGGCCATCCCACCTTACTTACTGCACCTGGCCATCCCACCTTACCTACTGCACCTGGCCATCCCACCTTACCTACTGCACCTGGCCATCCCACCTTATCTACTGCACCTGGCCATCCCACCTTACTTACTGTACCTGGCCATCCCACCTTACCTACTGCACCTGGCCATCCCACCTTACTTACTGCACCTGGCCATCCCACCTTATCTACTGTACCTGGCCATCCCACCTTATCTACTGTACCTGGCCATCCCACCTTACTTACTACACCTGGCCATCCCACCTTACTTACTGTACCTGGCCATCCCACCTTATCTACTGCACCTGGCCATCCCACCTTATCTACTGCACCTGGCCATCCCACCTTACTTACTGCACCTGGCCATCCCACCTTATCTACTGCACCTGGCCATCCCACCTTATCTACTGCACCTGGCCATCCCACCTTACCTACTGCACCTGGCCATCCCACCTTATCTACTGCACCTGGCCATCCCACCTTACTTACTGTACCTGGCCATCCCACCTTACTTACTGTACCTGGCCATCCCACCTTACCTACTGCACCTGGCCATCCCACCTTACCTACTGCACCTGGCCATCCCACCTTACCTACTGCACCTGGCCATCCCACCTTATCTACTGCAACTGGCCATCCAACCTTACTTACTGTACCTGGCCATCCCACCTTACCTACTGCACCTGGCCATCCCACCTTTATTATCTGCCCAATTCCTTATATGTTTGCCACTTGTTTCCTCTTCTTTTCTCCATCATTCATGTGGTTGACATCTGATTCACCTCTATGTATGCCTGTACTGGAGTTCTCCTCAGTAGTAACACAGGTATTGATATCCTGTGAACTGTGCTGTATAACCTGCCACTGGAATTCAGCTGACTGATTTAAACAACTCTGTAATAAGTTTTGTTCAATGTGGGGCCCCTGTACTTCCTCAAACAACAGAAATCCTCTTAACTGGATGAATCCTCAGTCCTCTCACTAATGTTAACTTCTTCCACCTGCACATGCACACCTGCCACCTCTTTTCTTCTCCTATCATCCTAGTTGCTTCTATGTTTAGTGCCTTTCTCATTGTCAAAACTGTTCCTGCATCCATAGGCATGTAATCCTGTAGTGAGTCATGTTTCACCCCTGCTCTTGCAAAATAATGGGGTATTGCATCTGTCTGTTTCATCATATCTTTTGATGGGTTACATACTCATGGTTGAACAAACCATGGATGCTGCTGCCATGAGTTGCCAGCCCATGACAGCGCCCCTGGGTTCTATTCCCCTCTGGGATCTATTCCCCTTGGGGATCTACCCCTCCATGTCAATGGTCTTTCCTCTGGGGCATTTCCCCTGTTGTCAGCTGCCCTGTTCACTATGTAAACTATATAAGTAATTGAACTTATACATACAAGATGTCAAATATCCAGTGCCAAACCATTAAAGCTTCACATAGGCTCTGCCCACTCCCCTTCACATAGGGCCCAGTCCACTCACCTCAGATCTGTAACTACATCATCGTGAGCTCTTCTCAGGGATGGTCAGGTAGGCACCTCCCTTCGTTGGTATTTCACTGGATTAAAACAGTGATGAGTGGAATTAATGAATATTGAGGTTTTATATGTTATGAATTATACAGATGGCGTATCGTCCACAATTGTGTACCATTGTATAATAATACTATACAATTTTAAATATCTATTGTTTAGTTGTATAATACATTCATGTGTGCTTTACTGAATGATTTTACTACATTACAACATTACTCTATTACTATGATATTACTATAGGCTACTTTATACTGCCAGTGCTTCACTGGAGGAAAACATTTAGTCTTGAAAGAGCAATACAATAGAGATATAAAAGCAGGACAATAGAGATATTGCTCTGGTCCTTCTGTTTTGACTCCCTTTATTGGAATAACACCATCTCTTTTTTGTCTAATTTTCTTCTAAGGATTTTTAGAACAGCTGTGACAAAGTTTGTACTTAAACGGAACGTGAAATTCACCATTTTTCCTGAGCCATCAGAGATCAACCTTTGCACAATAAAAGTAAACCTATAACGCAGCCGTGATAAAGAGGCCAGCAAGTATATATTACAGTTGTTTTTGGACTAAAGTGATGTACACTCAGTCCTGCATGTGCTGTTTTATTCTGTTTAATGTTTATAAAGCAATTATATTACATCAGCTGTTTTCGAACTTGGGGCAATAATTTCATTGTATTAGCTGATACAAAATAGTAAAACACTGAAACACTGTATTTTTTATACCAGTATACAATGTTTTGTTTACCTTCATTTTGCCGAAGGCATCAACTGCTGATCAGACAAAGTCAGCTAGTGTGGCTCTGTTGAATACAACTGTAACGCTGGGCAGGACACACAGACTTCCTCGACGGTGCAAGACGTTTATTAACATTAAACATATACAATAAAACTGGCACTCACATAGAACACTTACGGTGAACTTCATAATATGTCTAACATTTAACGACTAACATATACACATGAAACGGTGGTGACACAAACAGACGATACGGCCACAGCGATCGACATTAACACACAAGTAGCGACAATGACCAACGAGGGAGCACACGCGGACAGGGGTTTAAACAGACAAATTAACACGCAACATTAAACCCTGTGCACTGGTGTGAAATCCCTGGGGGCGTGGTTACAAAACAGAACACCTGTGAATGCCCTTGCAAGTCACGTGGGCTGTACCACGTGACAACAGCAAACTCCTTTTCATTATATACTGATCTTTACAAGCAACGTTTTCATGCCACTTTAAGACCATCGTTTAATCAAAGTTTTATCAAAATAGGTGAATATTTGTTTAACAAATTATAGTATTTAAAATCATGGAAAATTGAGGCATAAATTCTTACATTGTACAGTCATTCAAAGTAACATAGTGCTACATATTTCATAAGGTTTTATTAGGGTTTATCTTATGAAAATGCATATTTTGGACATTGCTTCCTTATACAATATTATTCATTTAAACTATGTTGTTTCACAATAGCAAATTACAAAAATTCCCAATTTATTGTCACCGTAACGCGTGGTGGCCCGAGTGCCGAAGGGCGATGGGCAGGACGCAGACTCCAGCGACGTGGACGAACATTTATTAACACATAACGACAACGGCACTCACACATATTACAGACGAAGAACACGAACATTTAACGGTTAACATGAAACAAACACGCATACGTTTAACAATGACGAAAAGAACATTAACACGTAACGAAGATCCTCCCACTGCACGTGGCGGCCCAAACCACGTGACTCGCGGGAGGCAAGCGTTCCGTGACAGTCACCATAGACCAGCAGCAAAACACAACATTTATGCCAAAAAGGCAAAAAGGAAAAACAGTGGAATGTTTTAATCATGTTTCAAATAATCTTCATAATCAATTCCACAATCTCGCTAACAGAATAAAAACGGAATCGGCAGCTAGCGTTCCCCTCGGCTCTTGGGCTGTAGCAAGCCTGGAATACATCAGGACATGGACATCTTGCTGGGGTTAGGGTGACCCTTGATCTGCAGTGTGGTCAGCACCATAACCTCACCACAACCTCACCATAACTACATGATTACATCATAACCTCATCATATCCTCAAGTATGTTTTTATTGCTGGGAGAGGGAGATGCGTACTCCAGTCAGTCTGCACAGGTTTTCAAGGGAACAACCACGCCATCAGCTGGGCACATGGAGTACTGCATGTCTAATTTTATAACTTCCATCATCTCACACCATGTCTGATTAGTGAGAAAAGAAAATCTTCAGTAAAAGTAAGTCAAGTTTGCTTTAATCATCAAAACATAATTATGTAGATATGTGCATAATGCTCCCGTTAGTTGCATTTATTTTATTTTTGCATTATAAATAGTAACTCTACTGTAATCCAAAAATAGTTATCTATAGTTTAGTGAAATCAGTAATTATATACAGGCTGTATTCTATATGTGGATATATGGACATATAAATACATTAGCAAATGTATAGCCACATCCTTCAGAGAAAATGTGAACAAACTAAAATTTGAACCTATATGTCAGTCTGGGACATCTGGGAGTGAAGGGTCATGAAGAGCTGATATGACTTTGTTCTCCCAAGACAACCAGAGACTTCATCTAGAACTAAACTGGGACAGTTTGAAGAATTTGTTGTAAAAATGGCGCAACGTGAATTCGATCCAGACCTGATCCTGGAGTGTGTAAGACTGAACGTAAGCTCCAGCGGGTGTTAGTTGTGGAGGTCTGGGGAGGACACACCTCCTCTACTGCAGAGGGACCGTGCTGTCAGCCTCCCAAGTGATGGTGTGCTCTCCTTCCTCCTGTCCCGCACTCTGCGGCTGCTCCACAAATGTCCTGCAGTGGAGGATGCGGGGTGGCAGAGGGATGCAGCGTGCCAGCTCTTCCACATGTCTCGCAAACTCCATCGTCTTGAAGTGGGTGGCCCTGGCCAGCTCCAGAGTCTTCATGGACGTCACAATGGGGATCTGCTTGGCCACCTCAAAGGCCTTCTGAAGTTTCTCAGCCCCTTCTGTGCGGAAAAACCCATTGAGGGCGTGCTCCATCTCGCGCAGATGGGCACTAACCATACACAGGCGAGTGATGTTTAGGATGATGGTGACGGTAAAGGCCACAAGACAGACGATGACATAATAGAGGCCCAAGCCACTGTTGGTGTAACTCACTCTCAGCATAACCGTGTAGTTTGAGATGCCTTCTAGGCCTGACACCACACAGGTATATCTCCCACGGTCCTCGAAGGAAACAGCCGTGATATTCAGGCTGTTCTTCCCCATTATCTCCCATTTGCCACCTAGACAGTGAAGAAAGTGGGTAACGATTCATCAATGTCACTCAAGAGCTCCACTGAAGCAGAGCCTGTGATCAAGAAGGGAACTGAATTTATTTAGAAATGTCCAATATAAAAGCAAAATGGAGTTTTTATTACACATCTTAGCCTGCTGAGGTGGTGCAGATTAATGCAGGTGGGGCAGAACTGTGCTGGGTCAAAGCAAGTTCTGGACTGAGGAGAATGTCTGAACATTACTTAAATACTTAAATACCTGTCACGACTGCTCCTCCCCCATAAATCACGTGGTACAGGCCGCCGCTTGCGGGGGATCCGCGTATGTACTGTTCATCTGTTTTTTAACCACGGTGCCCTGGGATTGCACACACGCGCGCAGGCTTTGTCAAATGTTGATGTGTCTATTTAAACCCCTGTCCGCGTGTGCTCCCTTTGTTGCTTATTGTCGCTACATAAGTCGTTTAACGTCAACACCAATCGTTGTAACTATTGCGATAGCCGTGTTAGTGTGTATTTTGTTTAATGTTCAAACATATAGTCATGTTCACTGTCAACGTCTTATGTGAGTGCCTGATGTGTAGTGTGTGTTTCATGTTAATAAATGTCTCACATGAGCGAGGAGGTCTGTGCGTCCTGCCCTGAGGAACTCGGGCTAAATACGTTACAAGACTACTTCATGGCAACTTCGTTTATAGCATTTGCTAGACATCCTTATCCACAGTAACATATGAATCATTTTCTGAATCCTGACTTTTTATTCTAGTTAAAGTAACTTTGTGAATATGCCAGTTATAATATTTGCTAAGTGGAAAAACTGCTGGTTTACATGGAGGAATTAGTATATTAACTTCAACAAGGACTGCTTTGAAAATAATATATTTTTCCTTCGTATTTTCAACAGAATTGAAATTCATGCACAGAATGAAATATTACAGTTTACATTGTTTTTGTTTTGTTTTTTTGTTTTTTTTGCAAAAAGAGTCAAAAGGAGACAAAACATAAGCAAAATGATAATTATATTAAAAGGTTTGTTTAGATACAATTTTCTTCCAGTTTCAGCTGTTCTTGATTTCTATGACTAGAGTAAGTAATCAGACTGTGACTCTTACCGGACTCGCTTCCATTCAGCACGTGTCCTTTCGAGTTGTACCAGACTGTCTCGCCAGGAACTACACTCGCATTGCACGCGATCAGAACGCTTGTGCCCTCGCTCACAGTAATGTCCCGGAGAGCTGGCAGCTTCGCGAGCTCCTTCGTGGTCACGCAGTGTACAGGTTTTCCAGTGATTGGACTCACGGCACAGAGAGTAACAATAAATGCAAAAAATCCAATATTAGCAATTCGCGTCATTATGAAGAATTGTATGGAGATAATTGACAAAATTCGAAATTGAATGATAAAATTCCAGGTGTAGTGCGCATGCTCTATTCAATGTCCCTATGAGTCTTTAAAGACTAACGACGGCATCAGCGAGTTCTTATTCCCTCACACAAAAAGGAGTTTAGTAGTCTATATGTAGGCTAGTCAAAATAATACTGGCGGGAACACCATTTGTACAGAAGAAAAATGTGATCAAACAAAAGTAGATCAATAATTTACAATCCTCTGCCTTGGAAGGTAATCTTAGGAGGTTCATACCGAGCAACTTCCTTGTATGAAAATCTGACCGTGCCGGTTGTTGGCAGGTTTTACCTGTCATTGAGCGAGGGTCAAATACCGACTTGATCACAATGTGCCTCATGAAAGCCTGAAAAACCCAGTGGTGATGCATTACAATCTAGAGTAATTATATTACATAAAAATAGTCAAGGCTACATGATGTAACTTTTACTGAATGGCATGAAGGTTCAAAGTGTTAAAATATAAGAAACCAGCCCATAATGATCACAAACTCAAGGCTAACAGGTGGATTACGTTGGGCTGTGGAGGGGTGTGTTAGATGACCATTCATGACCATTGTATAAGTTTCAAGGTCCTGACCAAAGAAATCTGTACCTTGAAACTTATATAATGGTCATGAATGTATTTTATTAGGTTACAGTTTGTGAATCTTACTCCTATGATGAAGATACAGTGGGAGGGGTAATAGTCACTGGATTTTATGTGGTGTAACAGATTACATAACTATTGTGTAAACCTAAAGCCTATAAATCCTGTAAATCCAGCAGAGTCCTACTGGACTTGTGATCATTTTGTTCTGTTGTGCAGCATGTGGTGTATGAGGGGGATTATGGGAAATGTGTTTTCTTGCTGCCCTCTTCTTGCTGTCCATTTCTCTCTGCAGGGTTCACTATGGTTAGAGTTCACTAGGGTTAGGGTTCACTAGGGTTAGGGTTCATTAGGGTTAGGATTCACTATGTTTAGAGTTCACTAGGGTTAGGGTTCACTAGGATTAGGGTTCATTAGGGTTAGGGTTCACTAGGGTTAGAGTCTGGGGCTGTGGTCAGTGTGATGAGTGTGATTAGTGTGGTCAGTGTGGTCAGTGTGATGAATGTGATTAGAGTGGTCAGTGTGATTAGTGTGGTCAGTGTGATCAGTGTGAAGAAAGGAATTGTATGAACATGTAGTCCAGATATGACAGCAAATTTTGTATTTCACATGTAAAGGCCCGAGTGTTTCAATGACATGCATTAAGTCATTTTCTTTGCAGCTTCTTAAGATTGTTAAAAAATTAAATTTACAGGATTTATTAGACACTCTTATTCAGAGTGACTTACAAAAGTGCTTTGTCATTAACTCATAGAATGTTTCCTAGCCAGTACAACAAGTTAGTCCAAGATACCAGTGAACTAGGACACTGCTAAATAAAGGCGTCAATGCTGACACCTAGAAAGAATTCCAAAATGGTGCTATACCAAACAACAATAAGAGCTAAGAGGTTTCAGTTTATCAATCATAGTGCAATATAATATTTCCATAAGTGCAGGATTAGTGGTCATTTAAAACACTCCACAAATAGGTGTCTTCAGGCTGCATTTGAAGGTAACTAGTGTCTTTGCTGTTCAGGCAGACACTGGAGGTTTGTTCCACAGGACAGAGAATAGTCTTTATGCTTGTCTTAAATGAAACTTGAAACATGGTGTTTCAATCTGACCTGTACTTGAGGTTCGAAGCACTCGAGGTACAGTTTGGGCTTTGATCATTGTCATCATGTAAGGAGGGGCTGCTCCATTTTTGGCTTTGTAGGTGAGCATCAAGGATTTAAATTTGATACGGGCAGCTACTGGAAGCCAATGAAGGGAATACAAAAGTGGAATGACATGAGAGAACCTCAGATGATTGAAGACCAGCTGTGCTGCTGCATTCTGGATTGCATTCAGTTGTAGAGGTCTGAGGACCTGTAGGGGAAGACCATCAGTGAGCTTCAGAAAACAAGCACCTGTGTAGCTTTCTGAGAGAAGAAGGGTTGAATCTTTTGCAAGCTGTAAAAGAGAAACCTGCATGACTGGGTCAGATTTGATAACTGGTCCAAAGGCATACAAAGACTATGTCCAGCTTCAGTAGAAGTGGCCAGGGAGTTCTTGAAGGAAATGGTGAGGTCATGGTGAAGATGTACAGAAGCTCGGTCTTCCTGGGATTGAACTTCAAGTGATGAGCCATCATCCATGAAGCAGAATAGGTCAGGCATACTGTGATACGATGGGATACCTGAGTGGGAAGGAAAGGATTAGTGTGATGTCATCAGCACAGCAACAGTAGGAGAAATCCTGAGATATTACATCACCAAGAGAGAAAGAGTGTAAAGAGAGGCAGCAGTAGAGGGTCAAAATCACAGATAATTTGTATGTCCAATAACTCCACCTGCACCTCTCGGTAAAACTGCTTATGACTGCATCATAAAGTGCACACCTGAACTGAAGTATTGATGAGAGTTTGGGTAAACATTGACTGTCTCACTGACAGAAAGGCTTCTCTATAGCTGACACTGTTTGAAATATGCCTTACCACTGGTTGTAATTTCCTCTGCTAAGAGCAATACTGACACTTCATAAATGAAGAAGGCGTGACAAGCAGAAACACTGTCATGCGGGGGCCAAGATTATTCACAAACCCAGCCATTATGAGCTCTGCAATCACATTTCAGTTCAAAGTGCAGCAGCCAGAGTTCTTACTAGAACTAGAAAGTTTGATGATATCACTCCTGTCTTAGCTATGTTACATTGGCTCCCAGTAAAATTTGGTATTGATTATAAAATACTTCTAATAACCTACAAACTACTGAATGGCCCCACAGTACCTTAGAAAACACGTAGTGCATTATGACCCACCACGTCTGCTTAGATAAAAAGGTGCAGCTCGTTACTAGTACCAAGAATAAGAAAATCTACCACAGGGGACAGAGCTTTTCCTGTAAAGCTCCCACACTATGGAATAACCTTCCTGTAAATGTTCGAGACTCAGACACAGTCGCAATATTTAAGGCTATGCTAAAACCTATCTGTACAGTCAGGCATTTTATTAACTATTTCCCATCTTAGGTAAAGGTGTAGATCTGGGGGTCCATGGGTATTGAGAGTTATGGTAAACTGGGATGTTATGATGCTGTCACTTCACCTCTCTTTTGTTACTCAAGTTTGTTGACTGAGAATGGTGTTGTGCTGATGTTCCAGGGTGCCTCATGCCTGTGTTTCCTTCTGGCTCTTTCCTTTTAGCTGTGCTACCATAGTTAGATCTGCTGGAGTCCATCATGACACATTATAGTTCCCTAATTTACACACCCTTGTACCTGGACATGCATAATAATCTATTCTTTCTTTCTGCCAAGATTCACCTACCCCTGATGTCATGATGTTACTGAGCCTCAACCCATCTCAGCTGCCATGGCTCCTCTTACCCCCCCCCCCCCATCCCAGACAACTACTTCTCTGTCGTCCTTGATGGATGTTCTCGTGAGGGATTAGTTTTGGACCCGTACATTTTGGATGCACACATCGCTGGGACCAGACTAGGGCTTCTGCAAAACTGGACAAGACACTGACTGCTTATTTTTTCATTTTTATTATTGTTTATTTATATTTCTCTCACTTTCACTAAGTATTTTGCTCCTTATTGGTTATATTGTCACTATTGTAGTGACTGTTGTTGGCCAGAGAATGACAGGCCCCCCCTTTGAGTCTTGGTTCCTCTCAAGGTTCCTTCCTCGTGCTCTAGAGAGTTTTTCCTTGCCACTGTCACCTTTGGCTTGCTCACTGGGGGCTTGGACTTGGACATTTGTAAAGCTGCTTTGTGACGACAACTGTTGTAAAAAGCGCTGTATAAATTAATTTGACTTGACTTGACATTTGTGACTCTGTGGTTGCGACTATCACAGAAATCATACCAGTCACATTTGCAGTTACTTGTTGGTCTTATTCAGTCATTAGAAGAAAATTTGGTATAATTGAAAAAACACCTGCTGGAAAGGCAGAAATAAAGACAAATTGGCTACACACGAGTCGCTTAATACCTGCTATATTAATGACTCTGATTGAACTGCCAGGTGTGTGGTTTAAACCAGGTGCTGTTGGTTTAAAATATGAGTAGCTCTGGAGGTACAGGATTAATTACATGTGTATTAGCAAATTTCATAGTATATGAAATATGATCTTTATTTATGCTCTCTTTGGGCATCACAAATACAGATCACTAATTTGCTTACACCCTCTGTGGAGACTTGCTTATGTAACAAACACCCTTGAGCCATGTTCCAGATCTTCTCAGTCAGTGATAAATGAAGCCCCCCCCCCTCTGTTCCCTGTCTGTGTGTTCGTCGGGTTCTAGGTCATGTTTATAACTGTGGACTTAGTGCCCACAGTGAAGGATAACTTTACCATTGACTTTAGATGTAATGACCAGTTTATGTGTTTCATCTTCAAAAAGCTTTGTTGAGAGGTGTAATATAAAATGTACAATCTTTGAACCCCAAGATCAGAGTTTGGGAGTGAATGATTCTATAAGTGTATCATGCAGAAGCACAGAGTAAAGAGTTCATTCCTTAATAATGGTCCAATAGGTCGTGCTGTAGGCCACGTGTGCCTTGTCTCTTGGGCACCCAACTTTTCTTCCACAAGCTCTTTACAGAAATTCCCTGGCAGGGGTTTCCAGACTTTTGGATTCAGATTTAAAAAGTCTGAGCCAAATATAAGGGATAAAACCTAAAAGAGCCAGAGGGTAAACAATGTCGGTCCACAGCCAGCACTTCTAACATTTCTATAAGCATGCATCCCTCATTTGAGCTTATATGATTTGAAAAACTGGACAGTTTCATTTTTTTCAGAAACACTGAGCAGATGTTTCTGTTTAGAGATTGGAATGTGACCGGTCATTTGACAAACATTAACTCCAAAATTAATCATTGCAGGGGTCTTACAGGTTATTTGTTTTTAAATGATGTTGAAACAGCTTGTCTGAAAGGAGGAGTGAAGGACTCCACAAGATATTAAATTTGCACCCAGCAAAAGTGCCCGTGGAATGGTTTTGTGAACGCCACTGCACAGAAGTCTGACATGGGGTTTACTGATCTTCTAAACGACGCTGGCGGGTTTGGACGCTTCCAGATTATCCATGTCGTTTTGCTCTCAATCCCGAGTCTTCTGATGGCCAGTCAGAATTTACTCAATAACTTCACTGCAGGGGTTCCGCGACATTATTGTAAAATACCGAATGTTACGGCTCTCGCAGGCGCTTCCAACAATTCTGTGACTGAACAAAACATAGTTTCTTTACTCCCCGCGTTCATTCCACTGGAGGGTTCTGGATTATCGAAATGCACCAGATATGTTCATGCACAATGGCACCTTCTTGGTGAAAATATTAGTCACCATGGACAACACACAAATGTGACTGAGACCTGTGTTGAAGGGTGGACATATGAGAAGACTGATTTTCTCTCAACAATAGTGTCTGAAGTAAGTGTGAAGGATTATTTTGTCATTAGGTCTTACATTTCTAACAGAATTTGGAAAACCAATGCAAAATCTTCCCATCACATCTAAATAATCTGGCCCCAAAGAGATACAGCAACACCTACCACTGTTTGAATATAACAGTAGTCTACATTTGGCTGTAGTTACGATTATACTTTATTGGTTATTCAGAAAAAAAAGAGCTATTAATGTGCTAAAAATGGCAGACTTTAAAGTAGTACAGAACATATAAGATATATCACTGAATTTTCATTTTAATCAGATGATATTGACGTAGTATGTAAATTCATTTAAGAGTATCACAACAAATACACATAAATGCAAATGAATTTTAGTAGTTTGATTCCTGTCATTTGCAGAATTTACAAATATTTTAGATGATTCTGACTGTAAAAAACTAGGAGTAGATATAAATGACTATATAAACCTTTTGGTCTTATACATTGTTTATATAATTAATATATTGGTTAAGTTTATAGTGTAGTAGCCTGTTTTCCAGACCTTGATATTCCAGCTCTACAAAATATCACTGCGCAGGGCTTTGATAATGAGAATGTGAATTTAGTCAAGTTATTGATACACTAATGTGTGCAGGCAGAGATATTACAGTTCCCAGATGTGGAAACCCTGGTAGTTTATAGAAGTTGTTTAGCAGTGTAAACTCTTGCCTCTGGTTCAGACCCTTTAAGACTGATATTGTTTAGACTATGATCATTGGAGGACAATATTAGTTGATTATTCACAGCTTGTGAATCGTTTGGCTATTTATTCACACCGTCTTATTCGCCTCAAGTTGGTTCCTCATTCATAGTTTCTCAGTCAGTGAATGAGCGTAAGCTAAAGGGAGTGATCACGGCACATATCTTCTGCACACTTTATGTTTTCACAGACAGAGATGACCGATAATCAAGAAGTGATCATCTGTCAGTTAACTGCAGATTCTGTTTCTCCTCCTGACATTGTAAACATAAAAAATTCGATTCAAATCTAATACAAATATTTATATTGTGGCATATTCTTTCAATTCATTCCAATTGGACAATTTCATTTTAATTTTCATTTAATATAACATTCAGTTATAGTAAAGAAATTAGAAGCAGAAACACCAGATCAGGTTTAAGAGTTTTAATGACCACAGGCCACAAAACGAGAATGTTTTAATAAGGTACAAGTCTCTTTGTGTGAGGAGAATTGAATTTTAGTCTGTTTTTGTTTAATGTGTGTGGCCCATGGTCATTAAAACTCTTAAACCTGTGTGTATTATTGTTTAATGTTTCTTGTTCTCAGTGAGTTCAGAGGTATAAAAGTGGACTAGTGATCACATCTTCCTTCCTTATCAGTTCATTTCACTGCAGGTGCAGTTTTAAACCCCTCTGCACAGATGGGGTTCAGGGATTCAACAGAATAAAAATAAAACCAAGCATGGCTTCATGCAACATAGCCTTGATGACACTGCACTCCTGCAACATGAACCTTGTGATATATTCCAACCCCCCCAAGAGCCCCGTGGTATATTCCCTCACCACCTCTGTGCGTCCAGCCCAGATGAAGCACACCTCCTGCATCCAGAGTGCAGTCTCCCACTGAGCCAGCTGTCTTCTTAAAACAAAGAAACTTTCAACACTGAGAATATAACGCAATGCTTGATCATGAAAATCAAACAATTGTTTAATTATCTATAGGCTTTCATTTTTTTAAAAATAATTTTAAAGTGTCTAATTTTGCTTTATTGTTATTTAGTGAAAATCCAAAATTCAATCAGCCAGCTGATCAATTTGTCAGATGAATAAACTACTTTGGGTTGTCTCCTGTTGCTTGAACTCCAACTAACACAGACAGACAGTGCTGAGGAGAAGCAGAAACAACCCACGGAGAGAAACTTCAGCACAATGACCTGCATGCTTCTCTTTTGTAGTATTTTGCAAAGATCTTGCAACGGTCTGATTTCCCTGTTTTATATTGGATGGGGTATTGAATGTATTTTCAATAGACAAAAGAAAAATATTTATGATATCAGCAGTCTTGACACAGTACATTTTATGATTTTGATGTGGCTTGTAGTCGTACACTAATGAGATGTGGGGCCTCTGCACCTAGATGTAGGCGCATTCTGTTCTGGCCCCGGGTGAATGAATGAATGAATGAATGAATGAAGTTACATTTCTACAGAGTCCTTTAAGGAACTCAGGTATCTTTACAATTAAGACACACAGCTTATACACAGAGACACTCGCAGGATACATTCTGTTTTAGCATGTAGTGTGTTCTGTTCTCAGCTGCTGAGGTGCATCGATCAGACAACCAGAAGCTTCAGTTCCATTAACTGTGAGAAGAGTATCGTCTGACTTGAGGGGTTATTGTTTGTCCTGAGGGGATATTGTCTGACTTGAGGGGATATTGTCTGACCTGAGGGGTTATTGTCTGACTTGAGGGCTTAATGTCTGTCCTGAGGGGTTATTTTCTGACCTGAAGGGTTATTGTCTGTCCTGAGGGCTTAATGTAATTAATCCTCTAGCCAGCCCCTGTTGGCTAAGAATAAGACCTTTTTTTAGATGTAGAGAGGGAGGATAATGAAGGAAGGACCCCAAACAAACACTCCCCCCCAAACAAACACTTAAACTTAATTAATCTATCCCGTCATCTCTGATAGAGTATTAATCTATCCTCAGTCATCTCTGATAGAGTATTAATCTATCCCCAGTCATCTCTGATAGAGTATTAATTTATCCCCAGTCATCTCTGATAGAGTATTAATCTATCTCCAGTCATATTTGATATAGTATCAATCTATCTGCAGTCATCTCTGATAGAGTATTAATCTATCTCCAGTCATCTCTGATAGAGTATTATTATATCCCCAGTCATCTCTGATAGAGTATTAATCTATCCCCAGTCATCTCTGATAGAGTATTAATCTATCCCCAGTCATCTCTGATAGAGTATTAATCTATCCCCAGTCATCTCTAAAAGAGTATTAATCTATTAAAACTCTCTGTCCAATCATCATGTAGAAATGGACAAAGCCAGAACGTGTGTATGAGGTTTACAGGAGATTGCTGATACCCATCACAGGCTGGTGAAACACCATCATAGAGCACAGATAACCGAGCATTTGTGTAATAGGTAGAGTGAACCTTTTTATATTGAATTACATTGCAAAAACAGAAAATTTTTGTACACATTCTAGTGTACACACTTGTGTGCACATTCTAATATAACTAAAGATAGACTGAACACAGAGCAGTGTTCTTCTCAGATGAAGAGGAGGGCGTGGGCGTATGAAGTTAGCTTTGTAAAGGCCTTCAAACGTATGTGGAACGTACTCCATGATATGCAAATCTATGTTGGGCAATTTTAAAGGGTGGGTTGTTTAGAGGATAGTTCTTAGCAGCTGTATGAATAGGAAATATCTCACTTTTATGGAAGCTCAGTTTGTATCCAGATATTTGGCAAAATGATAAAAGATGGGTGTTAGCTCAGCAGAGACCGGCATGTTGGACAACAAAGGAGGTCGTCTGTATAGAAAGGAGGGAACAGGAGGCGAGAGTTTGAGGAAAACAACCAAAATCCAATGATTCTTTAAACATGTCCATTAATAGAGGGGCTGCTATGTGCCATTTTTTAACTCAGATGGATAAGACCATCTGGTCCAGGACGTGTGACTGAGTTCCACAGTAGTGATTGGCTTCTCTAGTACCTCTCGATATGTATGTCAAAGTCAATCATTTTCAGTTTTAGTGCCTCAGTTTCAGATTGTATATAATATAATACACAATATAATAACACATGAAGATGGAAGATGTTCCACCTACTTTCTGAAAACTATCACATCTCCATTTAGGTCCATAAGGACAATAATTATGACAGCACTGTCTCCAAATAGTCAATTCTGTACTGTCACTGGAACTGGGGCAGACTGGGTCAAAGGTAACGAGGTACAGCTGTACCATACAGGAGCAGACTGGGTCAAAGGTTATGAGGGACAGCTGTCTGTACAATACTGGAGCAGACTGGGTCAAAGGTAATGACGTACAGCTGTTTGTACAATACTGGAGCAGACTGAGTCAAAGGCATGGCAGTATAGTGCTCTACTGTAGTTATAATAACAATGTTAAGTTTCTTAGAGTGAAGTAGGCAGGTTCTGTGTCCTTCTGGACACATACTGTCCAGGTTTCATGTCAGATCCAGTCCAGGAAGTGTCTTGTCCCTGCGCGTTTGCAAGAGGTCAATGCTTCCTTTTTAAAGAGCTCCCTACTAAAATGACATCTGCTCTGTTAGTGGGATTTGGTGTGCAGTCTCCGGCCAATGAAACAGCTCTGCCAGACCATCTACATGGGTGGAGTGCTGACAGGTGCCATTCTGTTCGGCGGACTGTCCGACAGGTGAGCACACACACACACACACACACACACATACTTTGTAGTCCCACCCATGGTCCCCACTCCTTACAGTGTGATTAGGACATTTGCTCACACATATGTTCACTCACAGTTAGGAAACAGGATTTTTCTTTAAAATATTCTAACATGTCACCCAAGATCACACACTCACATCAGTCCTCATATATTGTATGTAAAATTAAACACTAGCTTCTGAAACATATATATTCATTTATTTATTTTTTAATTTTTTTAAAATGGAATATTCATGTCAACTTGTCATGTGTTCAAACATTTATTGAAGTCATTTTATATTCTTTTATTCTTTTCTAAAAATCTAATTATGATTTGGATTTCTTGAAATGTTGCTTTCTAGTGTTTGTAAACAAAAAAGAAAACTAAAGGAAATCACGACACTTCAAAGACGCTGTTCACCACACTGCATTGTTAATACCATCTACACTGTTCTGGGATCAGGTTCTCTCTGTTAATACCAGCTCCACTGTTCTGGGATCAGGTTCTCTCTGTTAATACCAGCTCCACTGTTCTGAGATCAGGTTCTCTCTGTTAATTCCAGCTCCACTGATCTGGGATGAGGCTCTCTGGTGCTTATAACCTTTATTAAACACCAACTGGTCTTTATTCTGCCTCCACACATTCATATCTCTCTCTCTCTCTCCCTCTCTCTCATTCTCTCTCTCTCTCTCTCTCTCTCTCTCTCTCTCTCTCTCTCTCTCTCTCTCTCTCTTTCTCTCTCTCTCAGATTTATTAACATGACAGGTCAAATATATTTTGCCAAAGCTCTACAATGTATGGTGGTTGAGTCAATTTATCATTGAAAATATAATAAATAAATTGAAGGAAACAAATAAAATAGAATATAAACAAACTAGTAAACAAATAAACTGAAGCAATAATCATTTAAGATTACAAAGGGAGAGTGTAATGTAATAATTCATTTGTAGGAATATATGAAAGGAATTTGTTACAAATTTGTCTCTCTGATCTCATTGTTGTCTTTGCTGTCTCCCTCCCCCTCTCTCACTCTCCCTCCCTCTCTCTCTCTCTCTCACTCCTCTCTCTCACTCTCTCTCCCTCCCTCTCCCTCCCCCTCTCCCTCTCCCTCCCACTCCTCTCTCTCTCCTCTCTCTCTCTCTTTCTCTCTCTCCTCTCTCTCTCTCTCTCTCACTCTCTCTCTCCTCTCTCTCACTCCCTCCCCCTCTCCCTCTCCCTCCCACTCCTCTCTCTCCTCTCTCTCTCTCCCTCTTTCTCTCTCTCCTCTCTCTCACTCTCTCTCTCACTCTCTCTCTCCTCTCTCTCACTCTCTCCCTCTCTCCTCTCTCTCCCTCTCCCTCCCACTCCTCTCTCTCTCTCCTCTCTCTCTCTCCTCTCTCTCCCTCTCTCTCTCCCTCTCCCTCCTCTCTCTCTCTCTCCTCTCTCTCACTCTCTCCCTCTCCCTCTCTCTCTCTCTCTCTCTCTCTCTCTCTCTCTCTCTCTCTCTCTCCTCTCTCACTCTCTCTCTCTCCTCTCTCTAACTCTCTCCCTCCCTCCCCCTCTCCCTCTCTCTCTCTCTCCTCTCTCTCTCTCCCTCTCCCTCCTCTCTCTCTCTCTACTCTCTCTTCCTCTCTCTCTCTCTCTCTCCTCTCTCTCCCTCTCCCTCCTCTCTCTCTCTCTCTCTCCTCTCTCTCACTCTCTCTCTCTCACTCTCTCTCTCCTCTCTCTCTCTCTCTCCCTCTCCCTCCTCTCTCTCTCCTCTCTCTCTCTCTCTCTCTCTCTCTCTCCTCTCTCTCTCTCTCCCTCTCCTCTCTCTCTCTCTCTCTCTCTCTCTCTCTCTCTCTCTCTCTCTCTCTCTCTCTCTCTCTCTCTCTCTCTCTCTCTCCCTCCTCTCTCTCTCTCTCTCTCTCTCTCTCTCTCTCTCTCTCTCTCTCTCTCTCTCTCTCTCTCTCTCTCTCTCTCCTTTCTTTGCGGTCTCTCTATCTTCAGGTTTGGACGTAAGGTCATGCTCCTCTGGTCGTATTTCCAGCTGGCTGTACTGGGCACCTTCACATCTCTCTCCACATCTTACCTGGCCTACTGCATTTTCCGTTTTCTGACAGGAATGTCCGTGTCGGGGGTCATCCTCAATGCCTTCTCTCTCAGTAAGTGCCACTACATTTACCCTCATTGTCCCCACCTGCCCCAACCTCTCAGAAGAGTTACACCAAGAAAACAAATACTGGAAATACTGGAAGCCCGTAACACGCCAACCCTGCTAAAGACATGAAAACACTAGTCATTTACTTTCTACTCATTTATTATTACTCATTTTACTCATTTATTATCTAGAGTAGCAGTAAATAAGACTAAATAGTGAAATAAAAACACAATAAAAGATAAAACAATTAAAGACGGTGGTTGTCAGTTACAGACTTGAGATTCTGAACAAGCCACATTTAAATGTACATTGTTTTATACCTGATTTTCTACTCATTGGTGACTACACAGCCCTTAATTATGGGGTCTGGTGTGTCAGTGCTAGGAACACACAGTCAGATTAAGTCAGGGGTACTACAAGTACTACAGAAGGTTGTTTAGTTAGTCAGTTGTTTAGTTGGTTGTTTGTAATTTTGGGGTATGTCCGTCATACGGTTGATGTTTTTTCTTGGAAAAAAAAAAAGGTTAGTAAAAAGAGCAGAAAATATTAAATATTTACATTTACAGTAAGATAGTTTCTCTATATACTATATATAGTATAGTTTCTCTATATACTAGTGCAGAGAACATCGCTCATTGCCTGTGTTGTTCAAGAATTTTTAGTCATTTTCTTCTCAAACAAAAATTTTCTAAGAAAATTTAGAAAATTTTCTAAAATGGTGCTAACTCTTCTCAGTAAGTGACGTATGTGTGCGCTCTAACCCTCTCAGTAAGTGAGGTGTGTGTGTGTGTGTGCGCGCTCTAACCCTCACAGTAAGTGAGGTGTGTGTGCACGCAAGTGTGTGCGCGCATGTGTGTGCACGTGCGTGTGTGTGTGTACACTCTAACCCTATCAGTAATTGAGGTGTGTGTGTGTGCGTGTGTACAGAGGTGGAGTGGATCCCCACCAGGCACCGCACCATGGTTGGCACCATGTCCTCCATTGTCTTCACCTTTGGTCAGGTGATCCTGGCAGCTGTGGCCTACAGCCTGAAGGACTGGCGTCTGCTGCACGTGGCCGTCTGTAGCCCCTTCTTCCTCGTCTTCCTCTACAGCTGGTGAGTCTGCTCTGAGGGTTAGATCACCATGGGTTCTTATTGAACAAAATAAGATGGTTATTTGTTTTGTTGTTGTTTTATAACCGGTTACATATATTTCTCAGTTTTATGCTCAAACTTTCAAAACTTCACTAGGTTGATATTATATTGGTCTAAGTGCACTAAACTCTTCACTAGGTTGATATTTCACTGGTCTAAGTCCAGTAAACTCTTCGTTTAGTTGATATTACACTGGTCTAAGTGCACTAAACTCTTCGCTTGGTTGATATTACACTGGTCTAAGTGCACTAAACTCTTCAGTCAGTTCATATTACACTGGTCTAAGTGCACTAAACTCTTCACTTGGGTGACATTACACTAGTCCATTTCTTTGATCAAAGAAAAACTATAGCTTACAATTACATATGTTGGCATCATTTCCTGTTAGTACGAAACAAAGTAGTACATTAATATTTTGTGTACTAACACCCCAAACCCATACTATTAAGTTCAGTAACTAACTCTAGTAGTGTTATATACATAATAGTATTAATGTGTAGTGACACAGCCATTGTTTCTGCACAAAATACATTCAGTAACTACTTGTCTCCAAATATATCAGCACTCCAACTCATACAGAACTCTGTATTTACAGCCCCATTTTACACATGCTTGAAAATTAATTTAAAAACTGTTCAACTTGCAAACACAAGTTCAAAAGCAAACACAAGACTGATCGACAGTTACATAGTTGTTGGTCACTATAACGTGTTAATATGCATGCATATGTAAGAATATATGTATATTTACTATGAGATATATAGATAATTTATGGTATTGTTGCAGTGATAGAGTGACTAGAGTTTTGTTTTTGAAATTGCCATTGCGAAATTGTGGTAAAATATAATATTTTGAAGAAATGGCATATTTTCTGATGCATTTATTTAACGTGATTTACAGTACAATTATTATAGTTGTAACGTTGGCCCGAGTGCCGCAGGGCGCAGAGCAGGACGCACAGACTCCCTTGACGTTGTGAAACATTTAATGACATAAAACACGAAGGACAACGGTGAACATGAACATACAGTTTAAACACTAACAGAAACAGTGGCGTTTAACGTTTACACTAACATGGACATAAGAAACGACAACGACAATAGTAAACGACATCGACACTAACAGTAATAATGACAGCAATACGAATAATGACATTAATAATGGCCAACGCTGAAGCACAAACAGGCGGGGGTTTAAATAGACAGACAAACACTTCACAGTAACGCATCAACCCCTGCACAGGTGTGTGCCATCACGGAGGGTGTGGCTACAAACAATGGTGAATCCTGCACGCGGAAGGCCGTACCATGTGACTCGTGGGGGGAGCGTTCCGTGACAATAATAAATATGTTTTTTTATAAATATACACATGATGTCAAATATCCTATTCTAAACCATTAGAGTTTCATACAGGACCTTTAATCTCGTGCTCTCTGTTCCTGTCACACAAACATAATCGCTGTTTGCATCACTACCAGACAAAGCGTTAATAAACGTTAATAAACACACTCATTATGTTTGCATGTATATCGCTACTGCGACAAACTGGCCTTACACGCTGATAAAACATGCTTCAGTGTGCCAAACACCGCACATCATATATAACTAGTATCTTCACCCATGCTCCGTCAAGGTGCTCCGGGACTGAAAGGACGTCGCACACCTTTAAAGCGCCTCACGTTGCCCGCGTCTCGCGGCGGGTGAGTCTCTACATTTCCTCAAAGACCCGTCACTTTTGTTTTCCTTTTGAAGCACGTGCGGTGCCTTCTCTTCCTGTTCACACACGAACACAACTCTTTCAGCCTTCCCCTCCTCCCTGGAGATGTGGCTCATTAAACGCTTCTCGTGAATCAACCGAGCCCTTAAAGGGCCGTTAGCTAACGGAACCGCCGCTCGCGGATTCCGCTTTGTCCCGCTGGTGTGACTGGCGCAGCCGCTTTTTATCACTGCATCATTAGACCCTCGAAAATCTCCAATCTGTAGTCACAATTTCAAAACTCCAAACACAATCAGCACAACATCCGCCTGTTGTGAACTATATCATTAATTAAAGTTGTCTTCACAAAAAATGCAGTCAATTAACATGTTTATATCCTCCTGACTACCAGGAAAATAATCTTGGAATTCATTTTAAAAAAAAACTTCCCCAATTGTTTGGAAGGCAATGAGCATACTGAAAACATTTTTATTTTTAAAAATGTTTTTACTTTAAAAATATAATGTGTTCCACTACGGTGGACATCTGAACATGCTACCTATGAAACTCAATCATAATCACAGTAAATCAATCCCAAAGAAAATACCAGGTTGTCATAAGATTTAAGATGAAAACTACCATCAGCTGAGCTAATCTATATGTAACTCTTTTCTAGTTTATGTCTAGTGTTTGTATTTTCCTGTTATGGAGTTATGTTTATAGAGTATGATATTTCAAAAAGCAATTCCCTTTCTTTGAAACACAGAGGAAGAGCTTGCACTTTGTACACATCACATATGATTTGCTGTTGCAACCAGACTTGTGACACCTTGATGCATATGTTTCATCTACCATCTCTGGGAGCTGGATGGCCCCATAGTGTCTTAGAGCTGCATTTGGCTGAGGTTTCCACTTTTGATGTGGGGGAGTGTAGTCATCTTCACTCTCACTGGAGATTCCTACTTGGACCTGAGTAATCATCTGCACATCAGGGAGCAATTTGAATTCAAGGAACTTCAGTGGTTTCCTTCACAGAACAGGGCAGTCAGTCTTATACTGAAACCATGCATTTGTGATTGCCAAATCAAAAAAGTGGAAAATTGTACGCACTGTCCATTTCCGAGTGCAAATGGCCATCCTATAGAAACTTAGCATCCTGTCAGCCATGTCCGCACCACCCATGTTTTTTTTTTAACTCAACAATTGCCACTGGTCTTGACACCTGGACATACCTTTTCTCTTTCTTAGACCATCTATTGCATGTGTCCTGTGGCTCAATGCCATAAGCAGAGGATGCCATGACCACTGGTTTCTTGTCAAACCACTTGATGACAGCAAGTTCAGGATCTCGTCTGACCACCATCTTAGATACCCCTCTTCCTTTCTTTTTGGTGGCCTGATCCCCTATAATGTTGCACTCCTTTGGAATTCTGTTCTTCATGAGAGTTCCTGTACCTCCCAAGCATTTCTCCATCATGGTGTCCAGGAGATTGACATTTGTAAAGAACCTGTCAAAAAACAGGTGGGTTCCTCTGGAAACAGTCTCTGCCAAATGAAGGACAGCTTGTTCTCCAATGCCCAATCCCTCTGTGGCTCTAAAGGTGTTCTTACCTTGGTAATCCACAAAATCTAAGACCATACCACTTGGTGTGGCCAAGACAAACACCTTCAATCCAGTCGGGTATGGTTTGCCTGGTACATACTGGAGAATTGGGCAGCGACCAGTAAATGGAATCATTTGCTCATCAATGGACAATTTTCCTGTTCTAAGCTGGTTTAGACATCCTTGCCTCACTTTGTTCAGAAGGGGCCTAACTTTCCACAAGAGGTCTCTGCTTTTGTCCTCATCTGAAATATCAAGGTCATTGACAATCTTAATGGAATTTCTTAGTTTATAGAATAGATTTTTGGTCATGGATTCTGCCACTATTAGTCTAAATTATTGTTACAATTAATGATCAAAATAAATCATTTTTGTGAAAAAATGTAAGTAAAAATCTATATGTATATGGTAATATATTATCTTGAGAATATAAAGTCAGTGTGTAGTCCTGCCCCAGAGTGAACAGCGACTGGATGTTCTTTGCTTGCTCTGACAGTTTCATCCTCTGAGCTCTCTGAGTCCTCTGTCTCTGCCTCAAAAATGCCTCTTGATCTTCCTCATCAGACAACTCAATTCGCAGTAACATTCTCTCTTCCTCTGACAGTAAATCCCTTCCTTCAGTTGAAAATACAGAGAACAAAATGTAGGTAATGTACAAATGTCCACTGTGTAGGACATTTTTTAAACACTATCCTATCATCATAATATAATGTTATATTACTTTAAAAAATGGTTTAAAGTGTTCTTAGGAGATTCATATAAAACATGACAACAACATTTCAAGACAAAATTTGCTCAATGATAATTAATAAACACTTACTTTTCTTCTTTCCATAAAAGCAGCTTGTGCTGATAGACACCATTTTCTTTAAAGAGGAACTTGCCAAAACCCCCATAACATTGGTATCATTTAAAAGTTCTAAATGTCCTCTTTAAAGCGCAAAAGGAGTTAACGCAGTAGTATGTTTGGTGTGGGAGATATTTAAGTCTAAATATGTACTCTAGAGAGGACACAATTGAACTGCTCATAGTCAGGAGGCTAAAATGCTTACAGTCTTTGCACATACAAGCTTTCCCATATGAAAATTATTTTTATTATTATTTCTTGTCTCATGTACAAATGCTTATTCACAGCATGCTGGAAATGAAAACTGAATGTTCAATACTGTATAAAACATCGACTTCTGCTACAACAGCAGCTGAAAAGCTACACTGAAACAACTGATAAGCATTTCTGAATGAACAGATCGCTGACACACTGAGAAATAGCCGATGTAAGTACACCGCTGTTTCCAATCTCAGTCAGACACAACCTGGTGCTGAAGTACTGATACTGACATGGACTCATCAAAGGAGCATGCTGGACTGAGAGGTCAACGCAGGTACACAACATACATGAGCAGAGAAAGAGAGAGAGAGAGAGAGAGAGAGAGAGAGAGAGAGAGAGAGAGAGAGAGAGAGAGAGAGAGAGAGAGAGAGAGAGAGAGAGAGAGAGAGAGAGAGAGAGAGAGAGAGAAGAAGAAGAAGAAATAATGTTTGGACAAGGTATAGGGTTGAGTATAAGGGGAGGAGTGTAGAGAGGAGTATAGAGAGAACTATAAGGAGAAGAGTATAGAGAGGAGTATGGGGAGGAGTATAAAGAGAGGAGTATAGAGAAGAGTATAGAGGAGTATAAGGAGAGGAGTGTAGAGAGGAGTATGGGGAGGAGTATAAGGAGAGGAGTGTAGAGAGGAGTATAAGGAGAGGAGTATGGGGAGGAGTATAAGGAGAGGAGTGTAGAGAGGAGTATAAGGAGAGGAGTGTAGAGAGGAGTATAAGGAAAGGAGTATTGAGGAGGTAGGGGTGAGGGGTAAAAATGTGTGTTTCAAGTTCAAGTTTGGTTTATTTGTCACATACACAGTATAACTCGCAGTGAAATGGTTGAGAGTGCTCTGTCCAAACTGAGGAAAAAAACAGGGGTGTACAGAGAAATATATATTCTATATATGTACAAAATATATTAACAATGTATGTACAATATATGTATATTATGTTTATATACACAATGTACAATGTATATGGTTGTGTGTATATGTATGTACGCAATGTACAGAATGTACAGGTCCATCTTGTAAAATGACATATTTACAGTTTTTATGTTACATGGTGGTAATTGAACATATTTACAGTTATGTTACATGGTGGTGGTGGTCCCCACAGTTTATCAGTTTCCCTGATTCAGGGCCCGATTGGCCTGTGGGAAGAAGCTCCTCTTCAGTCTCTGTCTTGGTCTTCAGGGAGCGAAAGCACTTCCCTGACCTCAACAGAGAGAAGAGCCTATTTTTAGGATGGGTGGGGTCCTTCACAATCCTCCTGGCCTTGGTCTGGCACCGCTTGTAGTAGATGGTCTGCAGGTCAGGAAGTTCCGTGTGAGTGATGCGCTCTGCTGAATGCATGACCCTTTGGAGTGCTTGTCTGTCCTGCTTGGTGCTATTCCCAAACCAGACTGTGATGTTCCCCGTGAGGATGCTCTCGATAGTGCAGGTGTAGAAGTTCCGCAGTACCTTGGAGGGCAGTCTGAAGTCCCTTAGGCATCTGAGGTGGTAAAGACGCTGACGAACCTTCTTTGCCAGGGAGTTGGTATGGCGGGACCAGGACAGGTCCTGCGAGATGTGAACACCAGGGTACCTGAAACTATGTACTCTCTCCACCGTGGTTCCACTGATCCGTGGTTCCACTGTGGTGGTGTTCACAGGAGAGTAAGAGTTGTTGTCACAAGAGCCACCATCACAGACCATGCGATAACCCATGTGATAACCCATGGTCTATCACTGACAAGCTGGTGCAAAAAGTTCAGTATAACCTTAGTTAAAAAAGATGCTACAAATTAAACATTGTGTTTATTGGTAAGGTGCATTTGTTAGTGGGGTAGATCACCATATAAGATACTGCGAACATAGTCAGAAGGTTGCCAGTTCATTACCCACCACTGTCATGTTGCTGCTGTGGGGACCCTGAGCAAGACCCTTAACCCTTATTCGCTTTAACTGTATTTGGTCACAACTTGTTTTGCATAAAGCATCTGCTAGACGTAAAATAATAGTGTTCTGGTGCACTGAGCTGGTTTTAAGATGTTTAAGAAATGTTGTGGTGCTTTAGTGCATATTAGGCTGAGATTACCTGTTTGAAGAGTTTTCAAAAAGTGAATTCCTTATTGAACTATGAATGTAATAACTATGTATGAATGTAATAAAAACTGTAATGTTGATTCACATTTCAAACATGTAAACCAGGTATTTCTAACCAAGCCTGTGCTGATTGCTAGCTCAGGTGTGTGTGTGTGTGTGTGTGTGTGTGTGTGTGTAGTGACCATGCAGTGTGTATACAGTGTGTGTGGATGCAGGAGTATGTAGTTGTAGTATATGTGTGCAGACAGTGGGTGTGCAGTGTGCTTGTGAGGTGTGTGTATGGATTGTGTAAGCAATGAGTATGTAGGTTGTGTGTATGCATGCACAAAATGTTTGCAGTGTGAGTGTGTGTGTGTAAACACTCTGCATGTGTGTTGAAGGTGGTACTCTGAGTCGGCTCGTTGGCTCCTGTTGGTCGACAGGCCCGAGGAGGCACTGCGTCACCTCCAGCGAGTGGCCAGGATCAACGGAAGACCTGAGATGGCAGACAAGCTCACTCTCCAGGTGTGGACACACTTCACGCTTGGCTTCACAACACACAACACCACATGTCACTACACTTCACTACACTTCACATCACACACTACACCACACTTCACTACACTTCACACTTCGTGTGGAGTGTTTGGTGTGGAGTGTGGTGTGGTGTGATGAAGTTCAAGTTCAAGTTTGGTTTATGTATGTGACAAATAAACCAAACTTGAACTTGAACTTCATCACACCACACCACACTTCACACCAAACTTCACCACACATCATCACACTTCACTACCCATCACACCAAACTTCATCATACTTCACCACACATCACAGCACACTTCACCACACTTCACTACACTTCAGCACACATCACACCACACTTCAGTAAATTTCACATCACACTTCATCACACTTCCAGATGTTTGGCACAGCCAACTGCAGATGTGTGTCCTGAATGACCCCTAACATAGATATGTGCTACCAAAATAACTGATGCTTGGTTCTGTCCACCCAACTAAACTATCCACCTACAGCACAGTTCAATTCTAAGAACCGGTTATATCTATCCAGGCTCACGGTTTCTCCCGCTTTGGTTTTAAAAACGTTCTCCCATGTAAGTGAACAGAGACGGTAGTGGTGTCGTACACAAATGAAAATTGCAAAAGAAACCTCTAACGTAACCCTAGA
Source organism: Electrophorus electricus (assembly GCF_041902795.1). Lineage (NCBI taxonomy): Eukaryota > Metazoa > Chordata > Actinopteri > Gymnotiformes > Gymnotidae > Electrophorus > Electrophorus electricus. Next base: position 307,747 of record NC_137504.1, read on the forward strand.
ATGTTACAGACTTTCTAGCTGGTTTTTGGAGGTCAAACCAGTTCTTCCTGCCCACCTCTACCCTCCTACCTGTTGATGTGGAGAAACGGCCACAATTGTACCTGACCAGATCATGTCAGATTTCAGTATGAAGAGTAAATACCCAAAACTATGGTTATTATATAGAGCAAGTAAAACTCACTGTAGCTCATTACCTGAACTGAAGTCCAATGTCCATCTTGTCAAGAGGTCACTCTGTGGTCACTCTGTGTGTTTCTGATATTTGTTCAATTACCAGTAATGGCACCCCTTGGCCTTGTTGCTTCTCTATGTGCCTTTTATTTTCTCCTTCTCTTCCAGAGCCATATGCTGTCTTTTGTACTGTCTAAGCCCTGCCCACCTGCTCCTGTCCATCTTCACCTACATTTGTCACATCCGCCTGTTACTCATTCCCTGCCCTGATTGTGCATGTGTTTAATCCTCCCCGTTTGTTTCTTCACGTGTCTTTGTTTGGAAGTTTGTGTTGGGACCCACTGTGCATGTGCAAGTGTGATTATAATCATTGCGTTTTACTTTACTTTGTGTTCCATTAAACTGTTCAGCTTGTGCCTGTATCCTGCTCTCTTTTGCTCCCATACACATGATTATCTTGGTTGTGTAATAATTTATTTGTTTAATAAAGACATGTGTAATGTAAAATGTTTTATGTGTTTGTTAAATAATTCTTGTGTATGGTAGGTACTCCAGTCCCATATGCAGAATGAAATGCAGTCCCCCAGGACGGACCGCACCGCCTACGACCTGCTACGTACCCCAGTCATGAGGAGAATCTCCATGTGCCTGTTGGTGGTCTGGTAGGAACCTTCCCATCTAAACCACATTCCTAGTGGCCAAATAATAATTACAAAAACATTTAAAATAATACAGTTGGTTCCCTCTCAACAGGTTCTCAACCAGTTTTGCATATTATGGTCTGGCCATGGACTTGCAGAAGTTTGGTGTGAACATCTATCTGATGCAGGTCATATTTGGGGCAGTGGATTTCCCTGCTAAACTGGGTGTCCTGGCAATGCTCAGTTTCCTGGGTCGGCGCGTCTCCCAGGCCATGTGTCTCTTGGCCTCAGCATCTGTGATATTCGCCAACATTTTTATCCCTAAAGGTAAAAGAGATGTTAGTTTAACACAGCTGTTGTGGTTATGAATGTGCTTTGGTTTACAAACTACCCTCTGTCCCCACATTTACAAGACTGAAATCCTGTTTTTACTAGTTGGTTTACTGAAGTAGCAATTCTAGTGTATTTATGTATCAGAGTACATGTGTTGTTATTGATGTATTTGGGTCAGCTGGGAACAGCATTTTGCCTTTAAATGTGAACCCTACCTTTAGCTAAGACACTGGTGCGACAACAAAGTGACCAATCTCTTGGTCACAGTAAGTATTCAATTAATTATTAGTGATTACAACCCCCCCCCCAGGATTTGAAGACCTCTGACTCAGACCATGGTATGGTGCTCCAGCTCTGGTAGACAGCAAGGTTGAGTGGTACTCCAACTAAACCACACCATAACAGCAGGGTTGAGTGTTACACCTACTTCAATGCACCATAACAGCAGGGTTGTGTAAGGTGGGCTTGAACTCAGGTCATGACACCAATAGCCTACTGGGTGAGCAACTATGCTCTAATAATGGTGGGCTCATGGAAAAAGGAAGAACAAAGGATGCCACGGGAAGAAATGACAAACCCGATACACTAGGGAAAACTCAAACTAAAATCTCCCAAACAAAACCAGGAAACAGGGAGGAACTTGAATGGCTAAGGGGAGCCTCAGGAGAGAGACAGACTCGAGACAGGAAAACTGGAGAAGGGAGGGGACGTGTAAAAACACAAACACCCTCGCAGAACAGAAAAGAGGCATAGCACAAGGGCTCACAGACCTCAATACCCAGAGTTACCAGCTAGGAGCTTGGCTAAAAACTTTATCAAAAACCCAGCACCAAATGAGTGGGTCACTGGGCTTATATAAGGTCTAGCCCAGCTGTTGGGTGTTAAGCCTGATTAGTGGCGCGGTTGACTCGAGGCCTCCCTCTGGTGGCCAGAGGGGGCCTCGGCCTGGTGCCAACCCTTACCGGTTGAGTGTTACATCTACACAAGAATCACCTCAGCAGCAAATTTATTGAGCCTTTTACTAAGCTGGGTGTTCAAGAACAGGGACCCTACAGTGCAGCAGGATCTGAGTGTGACACACCTAAGTGACACACCTGAATGTGACACACCTGCCTTATGCTGTTCATTTCAAATCATCTGCCTGCAGTTACACTGTAGTGGCATCAACATTAATGGAGTGTATATGCGTCAAATCAGCACATTAATGGAGTGTATATGTCACATATCAACACATTAATCACATAAATGGAGTGTATATGCCACATATAAGCACATTAATCACATGAATTGAGTGTATTTGTTTCATATCAACACATTAATAACATTAATCACATTACTGGAGTGTATTTGCCTCATATCAGCTCATTAATCACATTGATCACCTCACAGACATGCAGATCATAAGGACAACACTTGCTGTGCTTGGGAAGGCCTTCACCTCTGCTTCCTTTACCTGTGTCTACCTTTACACTGGAGAGCTCTACCCTACTGTCATCAGGTCAGTCTCACCCAGGGCCCTCAGCTGCTGATCAGTAGAAGGAATGTGGAAACATGTTCCTTGCAGGTTCTCAAAAGCCATGCAACACAAGACAAGAGATAATACTGACAGGCACAAAACCAACACAATAAATAGTGAATTTGGTGGCAGATGGTTCTCTAGTAGATGTTCTGAGTCCTGCTGCAGGCAGACTGGCATGGGCTTCTGCTCCACCATGGCACGGGTTGGATCCATGGCTGCGCCAGCCTTTCTCATCCTGGACGAGGTGTTTCCTGCTCTGCCCAGTGTTGTGTATGGCGGCTCTTCACTCTTTGCTGGTATCGTCGCCTTTATGCTGCCAGAAACCATCAGCACTCCGCTGCCTGACACGATAGAAGATGTGGAGAAGAAGTGGTAAGCAGAGATGTAGCAGTGACTGGGTGGTGGTATATCAGTGACTGAGTGGAGCTGTATCAGTGACTGGGTGGAGATGTAGCAGTGACTGGGTGAAGGTGTATCAGTGACTGGGTGGAGATGTAGCAGTGACTGGGTGAAGGTGTATCAGTGACTGGGTGGAGATGTAGCAGTGACTGGGTGGAGGTGTATCAGTGACTGAGTGGAGCTGTATCAGTGACTAAGTGGAGCTGTATCAGTGACTGGGTGAAGGTGTATCAGTGACTGGGTGGAGATGTAGCAGTGACTGGGTGGAGGTGTATCAGTGACTGGGTGGAGATGTAGCAGTGACTGGGTGGAGATGTACCACATCTACAGACATGTCCAGTGCCATACTCCCATGCACCAGGAAATGACCTTTAACGACATACACCAGGAAGCGACCCATACTCCCATACACCAGGAAGTGACCCATACTCCCATACATCAGGAAATGACCTTTAACCCCATACACCAGGAAGTGAACCATTCTCCCATATACCAGGAAGTGACCTTTAACCCCATACACCAGGAAGTGACCCATGTCCTTTACACCCTTTAGACCCTTTGCACCCAAGGAAAGGTTAAAGAAATGCCCCATTTAATTTATTTAAAAGCCCAGGGAACATATTATAAAATACATTATTTAAACTTTTGAATAATACTAAAGTTTTGTATGCAAATGTTCAGTAAAAATATAACAGAAACACTATTAAAAAATCAGTTATACAACTATTAGTGTACGAACCTACTGGTGAGGATTTTGCAAATAATTCTGAATTTCTAAAACTAGATCAGTGTCATTCACAGGTGTTAATGGAGCGATATGCTTTCTGTCTGGATAAAAATAAGACTGTAGGCTTAGACACAAATTGCTCCATGGACTGTGAAAAACTGAATAGACTCCACTGCAAAATAACTCAACCTAGCAGTGACTAGTTTTGAGTTTTCCTGTAGCTAACATAAACAAGGTTGGATAAAGACAATTTATCTTAACCAACATCACAAGTGCTGTATGAAGATATATACAGCATTTAGCTGATACTTTTATCTAAAGCAGCTTACAATCATGACGTAACTTGAGCATTAAGGGTCTTGCTGAGGGGCCTAGCAGCAGCAAGGCTTGAACCAGCAACCTTCCGATTACAAGTCAAGGACCTTAACCACTGAGTTACAACTGCCACATTAATAATTGTTGTAATTCAGAAAAGCAAGAATAATCTAATGATAAAGAAAACATTGATGTAAGTTTCATTTGTAATGGAGGTTATGTACGTGTCTCATTCCTTTTAATGAACTGAATCTTCAGAAACGTGTCTCTTCTGATCTTGCCACAGCAAACCTGCTTCTGTACGCAGTCTTATTGGATTTCTACGGTTCCTCCCACCATTCTGGCTAAAGTGTTATGAAGTTGCATCGTTACTGATAAATGTACCATCTTGTGTTTGCAGGGCAAGGAACAGCCGAAGCAGTGAGCCACAGAATGAGGCCATGCAGTTGGAGGTGGTGGAGCAGGCGACAAAAGAACGTGAATCTCATCTCACTTTCCTCTGAGACCTGACAGGAGTCTTGTCTCAAAACCTGATTCACAACCACAGCTGTAAAATTCACCTCAAATGACACCTGCAGTTTGAGAAGATACAACACAAAGGTGCACCGTGAAGATTTGTTTAGATTCTGCATTAAATTCTAGATTTGTGTTCAATTCTAGATTTTGAGTTTAAGGTTAGAGCAAGAATATTGATTTTCCATTTTTCTGTTTCAGCACCTGAACCTATCTACTTGATAGATAGATAGATAGATAGATAGATAGATAGATAGATAGATAGATAGATAGATAGATAGATAGATAGATAGATAGATAGATAGATAGATAGATAGATAGATAGATAGATAGATAGATAGATAGATAGATAGATAGATAGATAGATATCAGAAAAGTTCAGCTCCTTTATTTAGCTTCTCAGATCAGATAAGTTCCCGTTAGGAACAGCTATCAGTCACTGTCTACTATTATAGGAACAGCTATCTTAAGGGCTTGTTCTACACCAGTGTGCTGCTCTCTCTCAGGTCCTTTGGCTCAGTTTGGGGCTCAGACCACTGACCACAGCTCTCTAGACATCCCGGTCCTGCATGTGACTTTCCAGTTTTCTCCAGGTTTATTCCATTTTCCATCATGGCTGATTTCTTTTCCCTTGTGAGTTACAGATGAGGGCTCACTGTAGGTTTTTGAAGCTACTAACTTTTGCCCTCCTTTCCCCAATCCAAAAAGTCATTATAAACTTTTATAAAGTCACTGTAGCAATGCAGGTTTATTACAGGGTGGAGTTGCTAGCCCCACACCCAGCCCGCTCTCTTTAACATCCAGCTGTAGGACTGGCATGGGGAGGTCTTTGGGCAGTAACTCACTGTAACTATCTATGTTGTCTTGTCCAATTTGTCAGCCTCTCAACACATCACCTTTGAACTGGTAGTTGCATGGTAGTGTGTGTTGAGTTGATGTGGGTTTATCAGGAACCTGCTGTGCTGAGAGTGGTACGATACCTGAACATCCAGCTAACAATGGTCCTGTTTTAAGAATTCAAACACTGACAAAGAATCAGAAGATAGCTAACACAAATGATAGGAGGATAGCCAACATAAAACAGCAAATCTCAAAACAGCAGATCTCAAACTATATTCCTGGCAGGATATTTTTGTGGTCTGGCACCCAGGTAGTATTGAATCAGCAGTGGGTCTGTGGTCCAGGAGGTGTCCAGGCAGCAGTGGGCCTGTGGTCCAGGAGGTGTCCAGGCAGCAGTGGGCCTGTGGTCCAGGAGGTGTCTAGGCAGCAGTGGGCCTGTGGTCCAGGAGGTGTCCAGGCAGCAGTGGGCCTGTGGTCAGAGACAAAGTAGTGATAATATGGGACAAAAGAGACTAAAACAGTGCAGAACAACATGCACAATCAATTAAATTCTGGAATGATACGCTGGTATATAACATACCTAAGAGATACAGCTACCTACTACAGCACTGGTTGTAGGAGCAAGATAAATCTTGCTAATAGTTATAAGGATATTATGGGTATATGAGTCCTGCCTGAAGTGAAGAAGCTGTTCATTTAACACAAATATAATAAGAGTTTTGAATTTATTGTTTCCACCTGTAAAATGAACTTTTGTGTTTGTGTTTAGTACTGTACCACTGACAAACAAAACCTCACCTGTTGATTTTATTTACCTGCAGATATGTATGAACCACACTGACCTGATGTGATTTTATTTTGTGTATTCATTATTATTAGTCATAAACATTTGACACAATGGTGCATGATTCAGGGAAAAACTTTATTCTGTTTTCATAGATTCAAAGGTTCAGTACAATGCAATTAAAGGAAACATACTGGAGATATTAATACACAAATCTTTGTAAAGCATATTGATATTCAATAATTACTTCAGTATGAACAACTGAAACTTTACAATACAAAGTTTAGCAGATACAGTAATATAAATATTCATCTTATCCAGACACTGAGACATGTTCACAATGTTCTCTTAGTAGCATCATAGATTAACTACCTGCCTGGTGGACCTGCCGGCATGTTTACACACTCTGGACATGCATAACTCACACACTCTCATCAGTCTGAGTTACACACTCTGGACATGCGTGACTTACACACTCTTATCAGTCTGAGTTACACACTCTGGACATGCGTGACTTACACACTCTGGACATGCGTAACTCACACACTCTTATCAGTCTGAGTTACACACTCTGGACATGCGTAACACACACTCTCATCAGTCTGAGTTACACACTCTGGACATGCATGACTTACACACTCTGGACATGCGTAACTCACACACTCTTATCAGTCTGAGTTACACACTCTGGACATGCATAACTCACACACTCTCATCAGTCTGAGTTACACACTCTGGACATGCGTGACTCACACACTCTTATCAGTTTGAGTTACACACTCTGGACATGCGTGACTTACACACTCTGGACATGCGTAACTTACACACTCTCATCAGTCTGAGTTACACACTCTGGACATGCGTGACTCACACACTCTGGACATGCGTAACTCACACACTCTCACAGAAGTAAGAAATAGCGACCTTTACTGAAACATGGAAGCCCTTTTTAACGGTGATTAAACTTATAATGTTCACATGCTAAACACATTTAAAGACATGCTAAACATTTTCCCACTTCCTTAACTGTTATTAGCATCAAAAACTGATTATATAATACATGACAATATATTTACACATACCACTATAAAAATATTAAACATCACTGTACATTCCTCAACTTCACTTACATAAGCTTACATACATTATCAGACACTGTCATTTACATACAGCTTGCATATATTATCATCTACATACAGCTTGGCTACCTTATCAGACACTGTGGTAAGGTGAGGGCATGTGTCTGTGGTGAGGGTGCGTGTCTGAGATGAGGGGGTGTGTCGTGTGTGTCTGAGGTGAGGGTGTGCATCTGAGGTGAGGGTGTATGTCTAAGGTGATGGCATGTATCTGAGGGGACGTTGTGTGTCTGAGATGAGGTGTGTGTCTGAGGTGATGTGTGTTTGAGGTGAGGTCGTGCATCTGAGCTGAGGGTGTATGTCTGAGTTGAGGGTGTGTGTCTGAGGTTAGGGTGTGTGTCTGAGCTGAGGGTGTATGTCTGAGGGGAAGGTGAGTGTCTGAGGTGAGGGTGTGTGTCTGTCCCTGACAAACCCAGTTTACCACCCCCTCCAGATCATACACACAAAGTGGAATTATTTAATTGTCTTCACAGATCTAGTGCTTCTGCAACTTGCTTCTTCTTAGAAAAGCATTACAAAGGGAATTCTCACATTACAAAGGGAATTCTCACATTACAAGGGGAATTCTCACATTACAGGCTGGTGGATTCCAGGTATCCCAGTACAGACAGTGAGAGCGCTAACTATATCAAGTAGTGTTTGTATAGTATTCTCGAACATTCCCATTTAACCTCCCTAACGGTATTCACTCATAGGTGAGAGAAATAACGAGTCTGTCTGACCGATCAGTGTATCAGCAAATGTATGAAAATCTCACATTCTGTCTATAGCAGGGTCGAAACAATAGAGGGCAGAAATAAACCCGGTAGTTATATTACGAACGTCCGCGCTTTATCACGTTTGATCTTTAAAGCTAAACGTTGACAAGCAACATTTATATTTACATTACATTTATTATTAACTCGACCTACAATATTCGTTTCACTCTATATCCCCCCCCCCCCCCCGCCACACACACACAGCCGTGGTTTGGCCTTGCAGATCTATGTGTAAGTAACTTCAGCCCTGCAGGTTTCACTCTGTCTCAAGTTGTTGTGTTTTTATCAGTCAGACCAACCCAAAGCCGTCAGCAGGAGGAAAGGACTCGGCCAAACGGGTCAAACGAGTGTAACCACCGGTTAATGAGAAACACGCCTGCGCTGACATTTACCGGCGCAGAGTCCCGTCCTGCCGAGGTCGGTGCTGCTTTTCTCTATTACTCCAAGCCTTGTCTGGTTTGTACCTTCACCAGTGAGGTTATCTGAGTTTGGTTTGGAGTGTTATCATATCGAGCCATTACAATAAGGAAGTCACCTTTGACCAGCATTAAGGTGTGTATGATGATTATTTCAATAAGAAATTTTAGTTTTGATATGCTCAAAAAAAATCTTTACTTGACCTTGCTTGTGTTTGCCTTTTCATCTGTTTGAGCTGTTTGTTTTCATGTTTAGCCTGTATTCAGGTAAGTAGTAGTTACGTGTGAGGTCATTTTAGAACGCTGCATATTTCTACATCAATCAGAGTAACTGTAAGTGTAAATGTAAGTGTAAAACTTCTTCTTTAGTTGACATTGTTTATGACATCCCTACAGACCTTCATATCCTCCTGAGCTGACATGTCTGCTCCAGTCCCAAAGCCACGGGCCAGATACAAGATCTCCAGGGATCCTTCCACTGAGAGGTGAGCACATGTCAGCAGTATTGCATTACCAAACCAAACCTGTACTTGTCGGTACTTGTATGTTTAAAGTTTTCCCCTCAGTGTATCTAAAGGAGGGTCTTTTGTCTTTTTGTTTGGTTTGTAGTAACATCATGGCGGTCGATAAACCAGAGGAAAACTACAGAAATCCGGGACAGATCATCTCAGGTAAGTTGTAAGACTTAAAAAAAACAACACTTCATGTTACAGTGGTAGACCTACTACAGTACAAACACGCAAGCAGATTACATTATGCTAATGTATTATTACATTATGTAATGATTTATTGGTTGTGACATAACGTAATTAGTACTGTGTGGGTCATGTAAGAGCCCTGGTCTTTGATGCCTCATGCCCTTTAAAGAGTTTGCTTTCAATGTCTCATGTCAGTCTTAAGGAAATCGTCCTTATAATTAACTTCTTCCAGATGTGATTGATGTCACGCTGTTGTTTATGTTGTGTGTTTCACGGGTATTTTTGACCAGCGTTACCTAGGAAACTGTCCTTGTACACTAATGTTGTGATTAGGCATGTGGCCTGAAGCACTGTGGAATTGGAGTATGCCTGAGAAGGTTTTCAGTCATCAGGTCGCTGGATAGTCATGCAATGCTGAGAGACATTCCAGTCATATCCAAAACCTCATCAGGTGATGCACATCGTGTCGGTCATGTCCTGAAACCTGTCATGTGAAACAAGGCTGAGATGTTAGGACTGCTGTAAGTAGATGATAAGTGATGTCACGAGGGGAGTCACCACACAAGCCGGTTTGTCGTCTCGAAAATCTTCCTGTGTGAACTGGACTTGATGCCGTAATGCCTGCACCTCCTAGTCTTTGATCAGCTGTCGTCTCTAAACCCATGACTGGATGTTTAGGAGACACCTTTAACCCAAGTTAAATGTCCCTGTAAAATAACCTCCATTCAGACATCTTGCTCAAGCTGAGCGCTGTTCTGCTACACAGGTTGTTGTTTGGGTTGATTTCTCACACTTTCAGATGCATCTGTAGGAGGGTTGGATGGTTGTAAACTTGAGACAAAGTCATAAGACACCATAATCTCATCCCTCTCCACTTTTGCCTACCAGACTTCATGGATAACGCTCTGGAGGTGCTAGTAGGCTACCTAGACCTATATATATATATATATATATATATACACACACATACATAAAATATCCAGAATTTGTTAGACACTCTTATCCACAGCCGCTGGTGTGTTTCTCAGTATGGCAATATGTGTGCACCCTGGGAACTGAGTCTATGACTCCATGACCTTTTTGATAACACCTTGCAGTATGTGCTGTGTTGCTGAGTTACTTCCTGACTCTCTGTGTCCTTGCGGGACCATATAAGGGTATGATGGTGGTGTGACTCCCCTGGGAGTGATGGCTTCACCCATCTGTTGGTGCATGAAGTTTTACTTTTTCTTTTTAACTGCTGCTGCAGTGACAGTGACATGGAGGTGACGTGACTGTGAGTGTTGTGCTGGTATCAGTGTATCAGTGCACAAGTGTGTCAGTGTCACTACTACATCCTGAGTGTGAGTGTATCAGTACACAAGTGTGTCAGTGTCACTACTACATCCTGAGTGTGAGTGTATCAGTACACACGTGTTTCAGTGTCACTACTACATCCTGAATGTGAGTGTATCAGTACACACGTGTTTCAGTGTCACTACTACATCCTGAGTGTGAGTGTATCAGTACACACGTGTTTCAGTGTCACTACTACATCCTGAGTGTGAGTGTATCAGTACACAAGTGTGTCAGTGTCACTACTACATCCTGAGTGTGAGTGTATCAGTACACACGTGTTTCAGTGTCACTACTACATCCTGAGTGTGAGTGTATCAGTACACAAGTGTGTCAGTGTCACTACTACATCCTGAGTGTGAGTGTATCAGTACACACGTGTTTCAGTGTCACTACTACATCCTGAGTGTGAGTGTATCAGTACACAAGTGTGTCAGTGTCACTACTACATCCTGAGTGTGAGTGTATCAGTACACACGTGTTTCAGTGTCACTACTACATCCTGAGTGTGAGTGTATCAGTACACAAGTGTGTCAGTGTCACTACTACATCCTGAGTGTGAGTGTATCAGTACACAAGTGTGTCAGTGTCACTACTACATCCTGAGTGTGAGTGTATCAGTACACAAGTGTGTCAGTGTCACTACTACATCCTGAGTGTGAGTGTATCAGTACACACGTGTTTCAGTGTCACTACTACATCCTAAGTGTGAGTGTATCAGTACACACATGTTTCAGTGTCACTACTACATCCTGAGTGTGAGTGTATCAGTACACACGTGTTTCAGTGTCACTACTACATCCTGAGTGTGAGTGTATCAGTACACAAGTGTGTCAGTGTCACTACTACATCCTGAGTGTGAGTGTATCAGTACACAAGTGTGTCAGTGTCACTACTACATCCAGAGTGTGAGTGTATCAGTACACACGTGTTTCAGTGTCACTACTACATCCTGAGTGTGAGTGTATCAGTACACAAGTGTGTCAGTGTCACTACTACATCGAGTGTGAGTGTATCAGTACACAAGTGTGTCAGTGTCACTACTACATCCTGAGTGTGAGTGTATCAGTACACACGTGTTTCAGTGTCACTACTACATCCTGAGTGTGAGTGTATCAGTACACAAGTGTGTCAGTGTCACTACTACATCCAGAGTGTGAGTGTATCAGTACACACGTGTTTCAGTGTCACTACTACATCCTGAGTGTGAGTGTATCAGTACACAAGTGTGTCAGTGTCACTACTACATCCTGAGTGTGAGTGTATCAGTACACAAGTGTGTCAGTGTCACTACTACATCCTGAGTGTGAGTATATCAGTACACACGTGTTTCAGTGTCACTACTACATCCTGAGTGTGAGTGTATCAGTACACACGTGTTTCAGTGTCACTACTACATCCTGAGTGTGAGTGTATCAGTACACACGTGTTTCAGTGTCACTATGTCCAGAGTGTGAGTGTTTCTGTGACAGTCAGTGGTTAGGAGGCAGACACGTGTGGAGAAGAATGAGATTTATTAAGGGCAAATCCAGAGTCGTAGTTGTTGGAGTAGTCCAGGGTCATAGAGCCAACGCGGAGAGTACAGGAATACATTATAAACAAACAAACACTTGAAGGCAAACAGGGGAAGCAGGCTATAACAAAGGCTAGGAAACATGAAGGCTAGGATAGCAAAGCAGGCTAACATAAACGAAGGTTTTGAAACACAGACAGGCTTTCATACATCCACCAGACACAATGAACAGCAAACACACAGGGCATCAGACAGGGTTTAAATACATGAACTTAACAAGGTAGAAATGAGGGACAGATGTAATGAGCAATGACAGAAATGAGCAATCAAACGAGGGGCAGAGAAAACTAAACTACGGCATGGAACTAAAACACACAAGACAGGGAAAACATGGAACAGGGAAGATGGGAGGGACTAACCGTGACAGTATCTGTACACACACACATCAGTGCCACTATGTCCAGATAACATCTAATACTCTGTATAGGGAAACAGATTGCTATAGTTTCTAACTGTGTCTAGTAAAAAACACTAATGTAGGTGTAATGTCAGTGGTGAGGGTAAATACACAATGTGCAGCCGTTTCCTGCAGTTCGTGTCATTGCACTAGCACTGAATGTTCCTCTGTAACGCAGGTTTCTGCAGTGTGCTGTGCTCTGCTTCTAATAAACCAGATGAAGATCAAAGGCTCAATATGGAATCTGCAGCTGATTCCAGATGTCATACTATTGGGCTCTGCTGTTAATCTGCTTCCTAATGTCTACATGTTGTCCTTTGGTTCCACATAAGAAGTCGATATGAACTGCAGCAGAGGAACATGTGAGAAGTTCATATGGTCAGTTTCTCTGCCCCTAACACCGTCGGCCTCTGTGGATGAAGAGATGAAGAACTTAACAGAGATTCAGTCAGACTCCTCAAGTGATGAGTGTCCTCTGACTCCAGCCTCCCCCAAATCAGACCAGACCCCCAGCAAGGCTGCTGGCGAACACAGTTACACTGACAAGATGTGGGTAGAACTCAGTTCTGTCACTATACCTGTATTCAGGTTGTTTTTACATTATGTGGTCAATAGACAATGTTTAACATGGCTAACTATAATATAAAATCATTTATTATCATATTATTATAGTTCATAGACCAACTGTAGGGTTCAAAGTTGTTGTTTTTCAGTGTACCTCATGTGGCAAATGTTCAGTGTGGAGACCCTCAGTCAACAGACCCATTAGAGGCCAGAGTTGCCAAGAAACCACGGTAGGACACTATACCTTACTCAGAGAACTACTACAGTACAACAGTGCAGACCTAGTACAGTTCTAGTACATGAACACACCAGTACAGTTTTCCTAATCACATTTATTTTCACTGTAAAACCAGGGAGAAGGTGAGATGGGATGATAATTTCAACAAGTTTGCAATGAAAATGAAACCTTCCTAAAATATGATCCTTCTAAAATATGCCACCAGTCTGCGACAGATGCTCTGTTTTTTAGTGGTTGTAACAAATGCTGTTTTTGTAAATGTCCCAGGTTTGAGGTACCGGTCTTGTCACTGCTGTGCTTTTCACTGATGCTGTGTGTTTTTCCTGCTGTCCCAGCGCTGCCACCATCCGTGTGAGCAGGAGGAAGCAAAGTCCATCCGGACTAGGCAGCAGAGTGGAGGGCTCCATCAGGGAGAGTGCGGTGGCTCGCTCCAGCTGGCTGGACTTCTGGAAGGGCCGCAAGTAATTAACGTGTTACCATTCTGTCACGTTATTTGGACATGCAGATATATTTTGGAATTTTACATGTTTTGATGGTGTGTTGACTGGATGTAAAAGCGTTGTGTAGCATATTGCTGGTAAAGTGTCCTTGGGTTCTGAGAGAGGTGCTACAGATGCGTAACTTCATATTACATCATGTTTTCTGCTCCCCATTGCCTGTAGGCACAATGTTCTGTGGGCCACTTTTGATGGTCAGCTGATGTCTCTATGGAAAAAACGCTCGGTAAATTAGACAGGGTGTCACCTCTTTTTTGCAATCCCACTATCATTAAATTCCTTTTGTGATAGCATCACATTCCACTTTTTCATTGTAGGACAAGTTCACAGAGTACGTGTTCCATGTCTCAAGCATTTCCAGTGTGCGTCAGCAGGACAAAGGGCGATTCTCTATATATTTCCGCAAAAAGCACTTTGAGTTCATGGCTCACAGCGAAGGTGATGGGGGGGTTCCTCAAGGTTCTGTGCTCTGTCCTCTTCATGTCTCTGGTTCTCATGAATTCTCTGGCTGCAGCTGTGCAGGTAGGGTGGGTATCATCACTGCATGCGTCCCGTGGCCAAGACCCACCAGCACCGCCAGAGCAGCACGGTTCCCTGGTGTTGAAAGAGCAGCGTAGTAAGGTGTACGCTGCCATCTGCGGATACAACCTGTGGATCTACAACAGCAAGGAGGTGGAGACACAGACTGTCCTCATTCACATGTACCGTAAGGGAAGACATTTGAGGAGATAAACACACCATTCTGATCTTGCCTTGCAGGACTTTACTTTGGGTCTGGGGATGACCATCGTGTCCATGAATGTCGCGTCTGTGAAGCAGACTGGACGCCACAGTTTTAGCCTCATCACACCATACAAAACATTTAAGTGAGTCTTTCTTCTAGTGTTCACCATCTGATTTGTCAGAAAATACTTTAATTAAAATAGTAATATATCTCATACTAAACAGGACTCATTCTAAATCACACAGTAAGTGCTGTATTGTTTCTGTGGAGTTGAGCTGTCGAGGTTGGGATCACGGACTGGATTTAAATCACCTCCACCTACAACTGGTGATCCAGAAAGCTTGTAAACATTTGAACAAAGTCTGAAAAAAAAAAGAATCATCAGAATTTGGGACGCAGTTGTTTACGATGTTAACTGATGTTTATGTACGATGTTTATGATGATGAATCCCACTGCATCAGCAGTAGTATTATGGGTGAACACACATATTTGTTTATCAAGATTACTACACTTCCTTGTATTGGGCAGAAAATATGTGACATAAGTGCAGTGAATTCAGGTTGGATTGTTCTTGCTCAGATACAGCGGTTTGGTGGTTAAGTGTTGGAGAACATTAACTTTGATCCAGAGAGCTGAATCTGTAAATATTCCAGGTCTGAAATTTGAGAGATGACATTTCAGATTTTTCTGTGTAGAGTGGATCACAGCTGACTGGTTTCTTGCATGCATGTGTGTGTGTATGTGTGTTTTTTTGCAGGCTTTATCTAAAATACTGTGTAACTGCAGGCCTTATCTTGTGTGTATGTGTACTAGTAGAGTACGTGATCTATACCAAGAATATGAATATGTAATGGTACAAAGAAAAGTGATGTAACGCAGATGAAGGAGAGGAACTTAAACCCAGTGTTCTGGTGTCTAATGCACATGTGATGGTAGTGAGACTGTGCACTGGATTAAAATATGATGATTTACCTGTGAAATGTGACATCTTACCTGTGGTTTATCGCTAATGTTGAAGGTTACTGTTTGGGTGGGATGGGGCTGGGCAAGTAACTGGTAGGTAGAAATGCAGAGAAATAGTGTGACAGGTAGGTGGATATAGATGAATAGTTATAAATAGATATATAGATGAATATGCATTGATGGTGAGACTGATGTATGAAGAGAGAGAATACAAGTTTAAATGTTACAATAACCAGGGCATCCCATATCAGAAGAGCGGTCCATCCACATAGAGTTTGTCCTCAGAAATAACTGCTCTTTTTCCTTTATTTGTATATTTTCTTCTGATAGTGAGACATTTTATTTTAGCAACAGTCCGTTATTTGGTGGGGGAATCGGACATCCATGCTGTGACCTTCATGTTCCTTCTGTTTGAAGTTAGACGTGTGTATGAGAGTTCTCCATACACAGCTGGTCACCTAATGTACCATTACAGCTTCTCAGCCGACTCTTCACGAGAGATGGTGGCCTGGCTGGGCTCTCTGAATGCAGTGATCCTCAGTGCCCTGTCCTGCAGTGAGGTGGCACTGCGCCTCTGGGCCAGCCCCTGGAACAAAGTGTGTGGTGACTGTGGCAGCCCCAACCCAGAGTGGGCATCCATCAACCTGCTGCTGGTCATCTGTGAAGCATGTGCAGGTGAGGAGCCGGGGCCAGTGCAGGGCCCTGCTGCAGGCAGGTACATACAGGTGAGGGTGGGCGGGGCCAGGGCACATGCAAGCATTCTAGTGTCCACACTTCAAAAATCCCAGTTGCATGCAAGATACATACAGGCCTGTCGCTAATGTCTAATGTGGTCATGTGTAATGTGGTTCTGTGTAAGGTGGTCTGGTGTAATGTCCTGTCTAATATCTAACATGGTTCATTTTCAGGAGTCCATCGCTCTCTGGGTAGTAACAGGTCAAAAGTTCGCAGTCTGAAACTGGATAGTAAGGTCTGGACAGAGCCCCTGGTCCAGGTGAGATCCTGTACTAACACCACGAGCTCTGTTAACACATCTCAGAATGAGTCAGCTGTGATAAATGATGTCACATAGAGGTCAGGTAGGTGTGAACATTAACAGATTCACATTTCAAATAATTTTTTTTTTTTTTTTTTTGTGAAAAGTGAATCAAGAAGCTGAGATAATTGGTGTAGTGTGAGGGGCTCCTTCCAGCGGTGTGTGAAGTGTGTAAAGTGTGTACTTGCTCTCTGCAGCTTTTCGTCATTTATGGAAACAAAGCTGCAAACAACGTTTGGGGCCACAACATTCCAGCTGCAGAGCAGATCCTGCCCAACGCGTCGCGGGACCAGAGGGCTGAGTTCATCTACGCCAAATACCAGAGAGGCCAGTACCGCAGAGGACATCCGCTGGCCTGCAGCCAGACCCTGCTCAACAAGGTGTGTCGGGGGGTCTCCCACACGCTCACTGCCAGCTATCCTGGGCTCGGTCAGGCTGAGTGTGTTGAACGTGTGTGTTGCTGTTCTGCTGTGGGTGTAGAGGCTGGGTGAGGTGGTGCATGGGGCAGATGTGGAGGAGACACTGTCTCTGCTGTGCTCGGGGGCAAAGGTTCTCAACATCACTGGAGATCCACACTGCCTCTCAGCCATCACTTTGGCAGAGAATGCCGGCCAGGCACTGCAGACCGAACTGCTCCGACACAATGAGTTTGTAGGTGAGGAGACAACCTGACCGTACTACAGTGCTCCACAGCAACACGGCCACCAGTTCTTCTGTTTTTCAGAAGTTGTAATGGTGGTTTAATTGGTCATGAATTGTCTGGAGGTTTTTCCTGAACCTTCACCTTGGCTAACTGTTGTGTGCGGTTTACAGAAGCACCTGACTTTGACCAGCAGAGACTGCCTCTTGAACCGACAAGTGAGGACTCATATCATATCTCTGTGACACACTTGTCTGGTCTGGTGGACCGTGAGATTCTCACATTACATCTCTGTGACACACTTGTCTGCTTTGCTGTTCTTTGTTCTATTTTTGTTCAAAGTGAAGGGTGTATGTGGCATGTGTATTTACAGAATGGTGTGTATGATGTCTCTCTCTGTGTGTGGTGTGTGTATTTACTGTTTTAGCTGGAATGTATGTTGTGTGTTTAGTGTCTGACTGGTTTGTGTTTGTGTATGCTCCATATCTGATATGTTTATGATGTGTTTTGGTCGCCTGACTGGTGTTTATTGGTGTGTCTGTGTGTGTGTGAGAACAGGACTGGAGGAGCTTCATGGGAAACTGGATGACGAGCGTTTCCTGTTTTCACAGGAGAATGAGTCTGCAGCTTGTGATGTGCTTGACCTCAGAGAGGTCATCTCCATATTTGACCTCTCTTCAGGGTGAGAATACCATAAGGGGTGTGTGTGTGTGTGTGTGTGAGTGTGTGTGTGTGAGTGTGTGTGTGTGTGCGTGTGTGATTCTTTGTTGACACAATTTTTCCAGAATGCATTGATTACATATTTGATCTTAACCTCCATATTTGTTGTATGTGGATTTATAAAAGCCAGTTAAGTGTAAATATGTGTGTGTATATGTGTGCCTGTGTGCTGTGTGTGTATGTGTGTATGTGTGTGTGCTTGTGTGCGTGTGTGTGTGTGTGTATGTGTGTGTGTGTGTGTGTGTGTGTGTGCGTGCGTGTTTGTGTGCGTGTGTGTGCGTGTGTGTGTGTGTGCGTGTTTGTGTGCGCGTGTGTGTGTGTGTGTGTGTGTGTGTGTGTGTTTGTGTGCGTGTGTGTGTACATCTGTTTGTGTGGGTGTGTGTATGTGTACACACCTCAGGAACACCCATGAGTTTGAGGTGCTGACTCTGACAGACAGCCTCAAGTGCAGTGCAGATGCACGAGACTCTCTGCTGTCTCACATGCTGCACATTATCCGGGTACGAACCAATCAGGACTGCACTCACATATACTCACACACTCACACACACACACACACACTCTACAGTCACCCTCACACACATGCACTCTACAGTCACACACTCATGCACACACATGCTTCAGTCACACACACTCTTCAGTCACACACTCACACACACACTACACACACACTTATGCACACACTCTTCAGTCACACACACACACACACACTCTACAGTCACACTCTACAGTCACACACACACACACACACACACACACACACACACACATACACACACACACACACACACACACACACACACACACACACACACACACACACTACAGTCACTTACTGCAGGTGCTGAGCAGCTGCTGACGGCTGGTCCTGTACTCAGGTGGTTCTGCCGGGCCCGCTGACAGATGAGGAGCTGGAGGGGGTTCTGGCTGTGTCCCGCGTGTCCTTGCTGGAAGGAGCTGGGCTGCAGCATGTGGAGGTTTGGGCTTTACTTCGCCCCGGCCAGCTGCTCATCTGCCCTCTACTTCCCCATGCCCTGCGCAGGGCAGTGACCCTAAGCCAGAACACCCACTACAGTGCGTATACACCCACACCCACATCCACACCCACTACAGTGTATACACACCCACACCCACTACAGTGTGTACACACCCACACCCACACCCACTACAGTGCGTACACATCCACACCCACTACAGTGAGTACACACCCACACCCACTACAGTGCATACACACCCACACCCTCACCCACTACAGTGAGTACACACCCACACCCACACCCACTACAGTGAGTACACACCCACACCCACACCCACTACAGTGCGTACACACCCACACCCTCACCCACTACAGTGAGTACACACCCACACCCACACCCACTACAGTGAGTACACACCCACACCCACTAGTGCATACACACCCACACCCTCACCCACTACAGTGAGTACACACCCACACCCACCACAGTGCGTACACACCCACACCCTCACCCACTACAGTGCATACATACCCACACCCTCACCCACTACAGTGAGTACACACCCACACCCACACCCACTACAGTGAGTACACACCCCGACCCACTACAGTGCATACACACCCACACCCACACCCACTACAGTGAGTACACACTCACACCCACTACAGTGCGTACACACCCACACCCTCACCCACTACAGTGAGTACACACACACACACACCCACTACAGTGCGTACACACTCACACCCTCACCCACTACAGTGCATACACACCCACACCCTCACCCACTACAGTGAGTACACACCCACACCCACACCCACTACAGTGAGTACACACTCCGACCCACTACAGTGCATACACACCCACACCCTCACCCACTACAGTGAGTACACACCCACACCCACTACAGTGCATACACACCCACACCCTCACCCACTACAGTGCATACACACCCACACCCTCACCCACTACAGTGAGTACACACCCACACCCACTACAGTGCATACACACCCACACCCACACCCACTACAGTGAGTACACACCCACACCCACTACAGTGCATACACACCCACACCCTCACCCACTACAGTGAGTACACACCCACACCCACTACAGTGCATACACACCCACACCCACACCCACTACAGTGCGTACACACCCACACCCTCACCCACTACAGTGAGTACACACACACACCCACTACAGTGCGTACACACCCACTACAGTGAGTACACACACACACCCACTACAGTGCGTACACACCCACATCCACACCCACTACAGTGAGTACACACCCACACCCACTGCCACTACAGTGAGTACACACCCACACCCACTACAGTGAGTACACCCACACACAATAGTGAGTAACCTCTCCACACCCATGTCTGTGTTTGAGGGACGAGGTGCAATCACAGGTTCAGTGCTGGTGCTGCACAGCTGATGGTTGATGCTTGCAGTGGGTGGTGATGATGATGGTGATGATGATGGTGATGATGGTGATGATAATAATAAGTTCAATTTATATAGCGCCTTTCACAGACACAGACACATGATGATGATGATGATGATGATGATGATGATGATGGCAGGCTGTAGGGCGAACAGTCTACTTGTGGTGGCTGATGTCATTGGATTGATAGGATTTTGTCAATTTGCAGACCTGCGTGCTTCTGAGAACATCATTGAAGTAACTACAGCAGGAATGTGAGTGTTTCAGTTTCCCCACAGACTCGCTGCACAGACTCACTACGCAGACTGCACAGACTCAGCTCCTGTAGGGCTGCCACACTGCACAGACTCACTGCAGGTTCTCCTGTTTTTTGCACATGCTCTACGTGCCTTTTCTACCTGCTGCTCTAACCTCTCTGTCCTTGCAGGCTGCTCTACCTACAGTTTGAGCGTGAGCAGAGCTGCAGCAGCTGGTTCTCCCTGCTGCCCAGACTCTCCTCCTTCATGAGGAACCAGCACCAGTCCATGTACCAGCTTCCTTCCAGGATGTGTGGAAGCGTCCCCCCGGAGGTGGAGCGATGCATCTCCCACATCACTCTCTACGGTGAGGGGTGGCCTGTCTGCAAGCCCCCACCAGCCCAGATCTTTACACGGGAGCAGTGACATTCTCTGGAGTCTCTCTCTTTTGTTAGGCAATAAGTAATAAATAATAAGTAGAAAATGTGATAGTAATAAGTAATAAAGTATGTGCATATTATGACTGGGCTGTCCTCCGAAGCAGGCATGCAATAACTATAATAAACAATAAGTCATGGACCTGAGCTACAGATAATTCTGACCTGTTACTGATCAGACTGTTCTCCATTTTGTGTTAATTAATTGTGTTTGTGTGTGTGTGTGTCAGGGTTAAAGGTGGAGGGTTTGTACCGATGCTGTGGTACAGTCACTAAAATCACTCAGCTGGTGGAGGAGCTTCACGCATCTCCTACACAGGCCATTCTGGGCACAAATGAGGGGGACGTGCTGGATGTGGCTGGAGCTCTGAAACAGCTCCTCCGCCAGAGTGTCCAGCTCATTCCAGCTTCAGAGATTGACAGCTGGGCAGAGGCAGCAGGTAGCACACCCAGGGCTCCAAATGTCTCCAAACACCTCCAAAGGCTGTCAGGCTGATCAAATACCACTGTGATCAGCAGAATTCAGACACTCCCATAACATAGACTGGCTATATTTGGCTATATTTGCTCTGCTGTCTTTGATATTCAAAATAAGATTGGAAGTCAAACAAAGAACAAAACGTATTTCTGGTTCCTCAAGTATCAAACTTGAGGAAGGTTCGGGTTAAGGAAGGCACTATGTAAATAAAGCTGTCTTACGTAGGAAGATTTTCTTACGTTTCCTCAAATCATATTGAGGGAACTAGGGCCAGTATTCATAAGCTCTCCCTATAGTACTGGCCACCGAGAAAGGTCTTCTCTCAGCAGAAAGGTCTCTAGTTCTGCCTGAGGGAATTCATGAGCTCAAGACAGCATGTGAAGCCAAGACACACTGGGATTTTGGGGATAAATGCCCAAAAGAGTAATGAAGAAAGATGTTGGCACTGAGCAATATAGTGATAGTAGACCTGATATCACCAGTAGTGATAATAGACCTTGTATCTCCAGTAGTGATAGTGGACCTGATATCTCCAGCAGTGATAGTAGACCAAGTATCAGAGAAGGCCACGTATCTCCAGTAGTGATAGTAGACCAAGTATCAGAGAAGGCCACGTATCTCCAGTAGTGATAGTAGACCTCGTATCTTTAGTAGTGATAGTAAACCAGGTTTCAGAGTAGACCAGGTATCTCCAGCATTGATAGTAGACCCTGTAACTCCAGTATTGATAGTAAACCAGATATCAGAGTAGACCAGGTATCTCCAGTAGTGATAATAGACCTGGTATCACTAGGTCAGTAATGGCCAGTTGTTGCGCAGGTGCTCATATGACTGGCTACAGTACTACAGTGCTACTGCAGTGCTGTATGGAGTGACAGATGTCCTACTGCAGTGCTGTGTGGAGAGACAGATATCTTACTGCAGTGCTGTATGGAGAGACAGATGTCCTACTGCAGTGCTGTATGGAGTGACAGATGTCCAACTGTCTCTTCAGCTCACACACAGGAGACCAAGAGACTGGAGGGTTACCGCAGACTGGTGAAGCACCTTCCCCTCGATAACAGGGCCACACTGGCAGCCCTGTGTGGTCACCTCTACCTGTAAGCAATCAGCTCTACTCCATATTATAACAGCTCTACTCTATAAGAGTTCTACTCAATATTATAACAGCTCTACCCCATATTGTAACAGCTCTACTATATAACAGCTCTACTCTATAACAGTTCTACTCCATATTATAACAGTTTTACTCTATAACAGCTCTACTCTGTATTATAACAGGTTTAGTCTATAACAGTTCTACTCCATATTATAACAGCTCTACTCTATAACAGCTCTACAATGTATTATAACAGCTTATAACAGCTCTACTCTGTATTATAATGGTGCTACTCTATATTAAAACAGCTCTACTCTATAACAGCTCTACTCTGTATTAGAAGTTTTACTCTATATTATTCTATAACAGCTCTGCTCTATATTATAACAGCTCTACTTTGTATTATAACAGCTCTATTCTATAACCACTCTATAACAGCCCTACTCTGTATTATAAGAGCTCCACTCCATAACAGCTCTACTCCATATTATAAGTTTTACTCTAACAGCTCTACTTTATAACAACTCTATACTATAACAGCTCTATTCTATTACAACTCTATAACAGCTCTACTCTATAACCTCTACTCTGTATTAACAGCTCTACTCTGTATTATAACAGCTCTACTCTATAACAGTTCTACTCCTTATTATAATAGCTCTACTCTGTATTATAACAGCTCTATTCTATAACAGCTCTACTCCATATTATAGCAGCTCTACTCTATAACAGCACTACTCTGTATTATAACAGCTCTACTCCATATTATAACTGCTCTACTCTATAACAACTCTATACTATAACAGCTCTACTATTATATACAGTTCTACTCTATAACAACTCTACTGTATACTATAACAGCTCTATTCTATAACAGCTCTACCCCATAACAGCTCTACTATATAGCAACTCTATAACAGGTATACTCCATAACAGCTCTATTCTATAACAGCTATACTCCATATAATAACAGCTCTACTATATAGCAACTCTATAACAGCTATACTCCATAACAGCTCTATTCTATAACAGCTCTACTCCATATTATAACAGTTCTACTCTATAATAGCTCTACTCCATATTATAGCAGTTCTAATCTATAACAGCTCTACTCTATAACAGCTATACTCCATAACAGCTCTATTCTATAACAGCTCTACTCCACATTATAACAGTTCTACTCTATAACAGCTCTACTCCATAGCAGCTCCATACGATAACAAACCTACTGCATAACAGCAGAAGGCAGAGGACAGTAGTGTAATAAAGGAAGGAGGGCTGTGGTGTCTCTGTTTAAGGTACTGAAGTTGGGGCCCCTGAGTAAAACTCTTAACCCTCAATTACTCAACTTGTGTTCAGTCCGAATTGTAAGTCTTTTTTTTTTTTTTAAAGTGTCAGATAAATGTAAACATACTCAAAGTGAGGTATTACATGTGATCCTGATCTTCATGTGAAAACCACCCTAACTGAAACGTACACATTTATTAATGGAATAAACAAACATGGAACATCAGAAGCCTGAAAGCAGTTTTGCTAAATATTGGTAATGCTGGTATTCTGTGAGTAGATGTTTTAAACTCTGCTCATAAGCCCTTCAGTGCACTTTTCTGATCGTTCCTGCGCACAGACTCCCTGAACAGCACGTAGAGACATGAGCCTGCTGTTACTGCTGCAGAATGCTGCTCAGCTGTGGAGCTGCTGCATTACGCAGACCTCTGAAGTTTAAATGGCAGCTTACTTACAAAACCCAGCAGTACCTGTTAGAAACACCTGCCATGCATCTTTAGGTATGCAACAGGTAGTCAGAAACCCAGTGTATCTAGAAGTTCTGAAGTTGACTGTAGTCTGGATTCAGTTGAATCATGTAAGTGGTAAAAATAGGTTTTCCACATCATTGTTTGTGGACAAGTATGGGAACATAGTCTGAGGCGTGTGTGTGTTTGGGCAGGGTACAGCTGCACAGTCTGGTGAACCGGATGACAGCTCATAACCTTGCTGTGGTGTTCGCGCCCACCCTGTTCCAGGAGCTCGCCATGAGCAGTGACATGGTGCGCCTCACCAAGGAACTCCTCATCCATCACACACTCGTCTTCCTGGTAAGCACCAGCAACTCTCCCTCCAAGCCCCACCCCCTTCAGCCAAATAACTTTTACATACATTTCTGCTTTCTACTGTCACAGAAGAACATGAACACATTTGTAAAAAACAAACATGGTTCACTTGTGTAACACATTTGTAACATTCATTTGTGTGTGTTGCCTGTAGAATAAAGAAGAGGACCTACAGGAAGAAGAGTTGATCACTGTGTTCTGAAACATGAACAACTGACTCTCAGAAAAGATTGAAAACCCTTCTTCAGAGGCTCAGAACTGGGTCACCCACTACTCACATGTTCATGTTTAGAAACCTGAGTGTACGAATACACTCGGCCCTCAAAATCCCTTTTAATGAACATCCAATTTTGTTTCTCATGTATAAACCTCATCTAGACTGGGGGACATGGTATGGTAGCTCAGTAGTTAAGATACTAGACTAGTAATCAGAAGGTTGCCAGTTGAAGTCCCTGCCTGATTGCCACTGTTGGGCCCATGAGGCAGCCCCTTAACCCTCAATTTGTATTCAGTCAAAATAGTAAGTTGCCTTGGATAAAAGTCTCAGATAAACCCAGTAAATCTCGACTGATAATGAGCCATGTCTGCAGTCTGAGGTTACTGAACATGACAACAGTTGTGGGGTGACTGTTCCTTCATAACTGGATTTTTTAAACTATTCCAAGACTGTAAGTCATAGCATATCTCTGGTTCATTTTCACCAATCAGGACATCCTGTGCTAACAGCTCCTGGGACGAAGGTCCTTTCTCCAGTACAGTACATTTAGCTGACGCTTTTACCCAAAGCAACTTAGTTACACAAGCATACACTTTAGGCAACTGAGGGTGAAGTCTCAGAAGCACACCAGCTCCAGCCTAGCAGTGGTGGGGCCTACACCAAACTTCTGATTACATTTACTACTGATTTCCATTACACAGGGTTCCAGCTAGTCTTGGGACATCTGGTACTCACTCTAATTTAAATTCATGAGATATTCTGCCCCTGGTGCTCATATTTAACGAAACCTGCAACAACCGTTCCCCACACATGTAGGGTGTGTCTGTGATTCATTTGAACCAGCTGTGTCCAGTGGGCATTTTCGATGTGTAAAAAGCGAGGTATCGATGTGTAAAAACAGTGATGGGTTATAGACAATTACTAGGCAAGTCAAACTTGTGTTAGCTGACAAAATGCCAAGTGTAACATGCCAACATGTGCTTTCTTATGTTGCAGTAAGAGCATTTACACACAGTCAAGAGTGCGGACTCATTTATTTGACGTTAGACATTTTAAGCAGAGCACTGACCCACAGCTGGCTGACAGTATTGTTGCATAAATTGCATTCAAAGTTAAGTTATTTGATGGATCACAAGCAACTACAAAAAAACAAAAACAACCCCCCCCCCCCCAAAAAACAAAAACCCAAACATTAAAAAAAAAAAAATCCAACCCTTCCCAAACATTTAATACTTTGGCCTCTTCACCTCCACCCTGAAAGACAGATGTTATAACTGTTAATTACATGTTAATTATACCAGCACAGGGCACACAAGGATGTGAAGTTCCCTGTCTTCACTAGTTATTGGGGGTGTGTTGCTCTGTTAACAGGCCTTGGGTGTATTCTGTTCAGAGAAACTGTTGGCCATTAGGATCCAAACTAATAAAATATACAATATATAAAATATGCAAAAGTGTACGGGGAAGAATATGGGCAAAATATAGACATGTATGTAAACCAAATATTAAATATGTGTGTTGTGTAAAGTGCAGATGTGTGCATGTGTAAGTGAGCAGGAGGTGGTTGAATGGAAAGATAATAAAATTATAAATACAGAGCATATCTTGTGTAGGGTGTATAGGTGTTGTACAGTAGTCCTGTGTGTGTGTGTGTTTAATTTTGCGACACTGAGACACACAGCTGAAGTGCTAAACTCCTGTGTTACCTTATGAGTAAACTGGCTCTGTGTAAGTATCTTAACACTGTCTGGAATAGAACTTTCTCTACTGGGCCACTGATGTGTGTGTGTGTGTGTGTGAGAGAGATAGAGAGAGAAGTGTACTAACCCATCAGCCTCCATCTTCTTCCTCTTCTCAATGATCTAGGGAACAGACAGACCGACACATGATCACATTATCCCATTCTTACAGGTCAATGTTAAGACCAATAAAAGAACTGCAGGTCTACTGGTGACAGTCAGTGTGCTAACGGTGTCCTGGATGTGTGTGTGTGTGTGTGTGTGTGTGTGTGTGTGTGTGTGTGTGTGTACTGCCAGGGACGAAAGCAAACACACACCACCCCACTGATACCCCCCCCCCGCGCGACACACCCACACAGGCGACTCACAGCGCTGATCTTCTTCCACTGTCTGTCCAGTTCTGCCTTCTCATTAGTCTCTTTGAAGCGCCGTGTCTTCCTACCCTCAGACATCTTGATGCCATACTGGAACGCAGCCCTAGAGAGACAAACCACACGTGGGACAGGCAGGACACACACACGGTCCACACCACAACCGTGGAGAAAGAGTGGGAATGCTGAGATGTATGCAGGTGTGTGTGCATGTATGGTGTGAGTGTGTGGTCCTACTTTGGCAGGGCCTCTTTATTGTTCATGTAGTCACTGTACTCCTCCTGTGTATCAAAGTCCCATCGGCCCAGGGGTCCCTTCTTATTCCCCTGCGCGCGCGCACACACACACACAATTTTATTCCTCTACACGTCTTATTCACGTGCGCACGTGCACACGCACATGGTGAAGACGTGGTTAATACACACCTGGTCCATCTTGCTGTAGTCCACCTCTTCATCACTGTCTACCGCTAAATCATCCATCCTACACACACACACAGGTTATTATATTCCTCTCCTCATCCACTCCGGCCAGCTCAAATCTCTGGACCAGTATCTGGTTGGGTGTGGCAGGGTGAGGTTGGTGCAATGGCACTCACGTAGCGGGGTAACACTCTGCGTAGCTGTTGGACATGCCAAAGAAATCCCCCACCTGTTTCTTCTCTTCCCGCCGTGTCCCAGCTGTGAGATGCAGTTAAAGAACAGCACACTAGGTGGTGCTCACTTTCAGCGAACACCAGAGACAAACCCAGCTGTCGGGACTCCACATTCAGGTGAAAACAACATGTAACATTTGTCCTAAAGAAAACAAACTTCAGTGTGTCTTGTTCTAAGGAGCTTAACGACCAGAATTCCCAGGTGCAGGATGTGATCCTACGCTAACGTACACACACCTGGGACCTCCGTCAGAGACGCCGCCCAGTCTTACAGAGGCAGCACCAACTACTCAAAATGTTCAAGTTTTCAAGTCTTTGAAGTTTGATTATTTCTTGAATAAATGGCACAATAGAAGCTGGATGACGTGAGAACGCAGTCGGACCTGCTGTACAACCAAAACAAATGACCTGTTTCTACTGGAGAAAATGAAAAAACTGTCAACATACAGTGTCAACAACAGAGCTGGTGTAGGGGCTACCGACCTGCTGCAATGTGTGTGTGTATATAAAGGATATGTCTCCTGCCACTGCGTAGACGCTGCTCCCGCAAACTTCTCATTGATCAGTTTGATCTGATCCTTCACTGATCCAGGACCTGTGGACAGAATGGAAGCAGCTTTAGTCCTGAACCCCCTCCCCCCCCCCCCCCACACACACGTACATGCAGACACATCTTCAGTTCAGCACAGGTCTCTACAGACCCGGCCGGACTGCCCCAGTTGGATCTACTCACGCAGCTCTGGGAGGAGATGGATCTGTAAACACTTACCTTTCTCTATGTCAACTGCCTGCAAAAGGAACACACACACACAAAGATTAATACATCAGACACACACAAGAAACATGCACATACACACAATATGGATGCATGGCTTTGGTTTGGTCTACAACAGTGTAACCCATTCCAAACCTATGGTGTATTTATTCTCTCATTCTCTCTCTCCCTCACCTCATCATCAGCTCGAGGCTTCTCGAAGTAGCTATGGTGCCTCTTCTCCTCATCCCTCTCTCTCTCCCTCTCACGCTCTCTCTCCTTTTCTCGGTAGCGTTCCTTTTCTTTGTCCCGTGTGGGTTTGGATGTGGATGGGATGTAGTCTCCAATATCGTCAAAGATGCTACGCAAACACACAAATCAGCGACTTTAAAAAGACGCTCAGCACTTCCTCTCAACATAGGAAGCGTACACGGAGAACGTTCATCACGTAGCCTTAGTGTAACGTGACTGTCTCTACATAATATGACCATCCCATCATCTCAAAGTGAGCAATTAGGGAACAACAATAAGGTCGTTGCCTTGGTAATGCTGTAATCGGACTCACTTTATGTCAGCTTCTGGGGCTTTGCGGTCATCAAGTCTCCCTGAAAGCACAACAAACAGTAAATTAACAATGGAAGCTTTCCAGCTGGTGGTCAGAAGCTGTTATAGGGCTGCTACGGAGATGGCCACTACCTTTCTCCTTCCTCTTGAGTTTCTTGTTTCGTGTGCCCTGCCTCAGGTAGGAGAGAATCTGGGTCAGCTTACTGATCACGATGTCGTTAGTGGTGAGGGTTGTCTGAGCCTGGGGGAGAGTGTGGAACAGGCACACACATACAAACACACTTCCTGTATGACTGAAGATTTAGTTCAGGAAATATTTGCTCATAAGAGAAAAAAAAAAAAGCCCTTCCAACTCTACACGTGACGTACTTTTAACGTGTCTGCATTACTACATTTGTGAGAGCACTGGACAAAGCTGCATCCTAGACTGGGGTTTGGGGTGGGGCTGTGTGTGTGTGAGGGGGGTGAGGAGGTGTGTGCGCACGCGTGTGTGGCAGCACCTCCATGGTTGGGCAGTCGGCCTTGCTGCGGATGAGCGTAGTGGGGATGTCAGTGTCAGCGTACTCATCCTCTAGGTCCACCACGTAGGCCATACGGCCTGGCAGGAAGAGCTCGTTTCGCTCCGTCTGACGCCCTTTAAACAGGATCCTGTAAACGTTCCTCCCTATGTAGCAACACACAAACGCCCACACACAGGTTGGTCTTCACAAGGCTTGTTTTCAGGCAACATCATTATTTAAAAATGAAATGTTTTTAAAAACTGTAAAACAAAAGCCCTTCTCAATGTTTATTTTATTCCACTCACCCAGACGGGTCTTAAACTCAATCTTCTGCTCGGGGTCTTCATCCTTCCTGAAAACACAAACACACACATTTGCAGGTTGCTTAATCAGACAATGGCCCTGTGCTGTAGAGCAGCGTAAGCAGACACTTGGTGCTGTAGATCTGTACGTCAGACACATACGCAGGTGCTGATCAGACATACTTCACTTCTTTCTGTGCTTTCTCCATCATGTCCTCCTCTTCTCTCTCCTTACTGGTGATTTCAGCTCTCACCTGGAAACAAAAGATGTTTCCATTTAAGCACACAGGGGCAGTTTTCATACGTCACTTGATTTCAGATACGTTATTTCTATCAGCAGTGATGCTGTTACACTACATAACATACAACATAAACTCTGATTAAAACATCACTAACAAACTGATTATAATGTACCCGACGTTTAGCTGGAATCTCTCATTACATCACCACCACTCTCCACAAATCAAAACTATCTTACATATTTGACAAACTTAGCAGGGCATCATTTACATGTATTAACACTTAAACGAAAAGAAAGTTTGTCCTGTTGTGGAGGTTGTACTGTGGTGCTGATGTGGTTACGGTGTGATGCTACTTGCCTTCTGCAGCAGGGCGAAGTCCAAGCCCTTCACCAAGTGAGTGTGTTCCATGTCACCACCCAAGAACTTGGACTCCTGGATCAGCTGACGCCTCTTTTCTGCTGCTGATTTATCCCTGAGAAGACAGGAGAACACATGAGGCCCCAGTACATACACATGCGCACACACACATGCGCAGGCTTGTGTGGCCTGTGTTACTGAGTGCGGGGGGGGGGGTCTCACGCCTCTGCTGTGGGGCCCACTGCTCTGTAGTTAGCTGTGGTGCTGATCAGCTCTGTTTCCTCATAGTCCTTGTTCACGCCGTCGCGTCTCTCGCGTGCTCGGTCTCTGTATTTCTCCGCAAGCTCGCGCTCGCGTTCCAGCTCCTGCTGTCGAAGCTTCGCATAGTAGCTGCACAAAAGGGAGTCGCACATCAGCCCCACGGGACCGGACCGTGCCGTCAGCCACCTCCAGGGGACTGCCCTGCCAGCCCAACTCACCTTTTCTTCTTCCTTCTGCGAGCAGCAGGATCCTCATCCTCATTGTACTCCCGTGGCATTCTGGGAAAATTGAGAATCATAGCAGTGCATTAGCCAATCAGAACTCAGGGAAAACTATGCACAAACAAATTTTGACTGGATATTTAATGCAGCGGAATTCATGGTTCAGCAATTTAGGAGTAACAGTCTTTCCCCTTTATAGTACAAGTCTGTCCCAGCGAGAGAAACGTCACCAAAATACACAAACAAAAGAATGAAACAGTATCAGCAGCCATGGACTGAGCACCAATAGCACATTTTCAGACCACAGCAGAATCAGTGCTGTCCTGAACAGAACTGCTGCTCTACTTACTCATGATGACGGGACTTTGAGGGCGGAGCCGAGGGCGGGGCCGCCCGGGGGGTCATCAGCAGCTTCCTGAAGTCTTCATTGGTCAGCTTGGATCTAAATATTACAGACAGAATATCACATGTAGCAGGGAGATCAGCCAATGAGGGCACAGGATAACAACAGTGTGTGAGACTATCTGGTGCTTAATCAACTTTCAAAGTGTAATTAATCTGACCACTGGCAATAATCTCCAAACACTTTAAAGCATCCATTCTGAGGAGATTCCCCAGGACAGGGACTGCCAAGTAACTCATAAAACAAAACAGAATGAGATTTGGAGATTGCATGACACCACACACAATGATTTATTCATGATGAAGACTGTCCATTATTTAGATGCAGTGTCTGTTTTTCAAATGCAAAAACTGTGTGAAACCCTGGCATATCCAAACTCACTGCAGAGCTGCTCTGGCGTCCTCCACATCATGGCCGTCTGGGGCCAGTGGATTGGAGTACAGCTCAGC
Organism: Electrophorus electricus; assembly: GCF_041902795.1. Lineage (NCBI taxonomy): Eukaryota > Metazoa > Chordata > Actinopteri > Gymnotiformes > Gymnotidae > Electrophorus > Electrophorus electricus. The sequence continues at coordinate 339,511 of NC_137504.1, forward strand.
TGTAAGAAAGAGCACAAACTTGATCAAGCCATCAGTCACAGGTCCCACTCAAGTGTCCAATTCCCTGACTCCCACTAACTAAAAAGCTGAATCTTCATGAACTATAATGAAAGGAAATATCAAGTAACCATAACAGCCACTCACATAATAAGGGAAATGCAAGAAAATATATATTTTTGATAAGGCAACTAAAATTTAAAGATGCTGCAAACAAAATTCCCTGATATTCTACATCTTTACTCAAATAATGAGCAAATCCCCAGACTTCCCATGTCTGGAACGCTCTTTTTAAAGCTAACGACTTTCTTTCAGAAAATTCTTATGTGTGCTATGCTCTATCCATAAAATGATCATAGTAGCTAGGTGTGCTTCAGAGGTGAGCTCCACGCAGGGACGCCGACTTCCCTACTACTCCACCAGCAGGTTCATCAGAAACCTTCACGACGGAAGGACAATTAGCAGAGCTACTGAGACTAACTGCGTGATAACGTAGCTAATGAGCTAAAAACAGATGAACATTACGCAGATCTCATCTTTAGTAGCTCATATTACGTCTTTAGTGGTATTTAGTAGTATTTAGTGGCTAATATTCCGTCCTTAAAGGTAGTCTTTAGTGGTATTTAGTGCGGCCTTGTGTTTATGAAGAGTCCCAACAGGCCGCTAGCGAGTGAACACACACTACAAAGACGCCATGCTAGCCATTTCTACATAAATAAGAAGCAGTTTATCGACACTTACATTCCCGCTCCGGCATTGTGGTCGCTGGTTTACTATTAAATTATATTATATTGGTCTATAAGACAGCTGATCGCCAAACTGCTCCGAGAAACGCGTCTGCTCTTCTACGGTTCCTCAGAGCCACAATGGCAGGATGCGCCGCAGCGCCGGCTACTGTGCTGGAGCGTGAAGGTTCCTGCCTCCGTTAATACTACTGTACCTGCAGTAACATTTATAACATCGGTGAGTAAAATCGCACGTGTCTAAATAGACGCCGTGTATTACACCTAAAACATGTAGTTAATATGTACTTGAAGAAAAGAGTCCGTTTCGAACTTCCTGTCAGGTTATTCTGCCAAATTTCCACGTTAAAATATTACGCGAACCCGCAGTTGTTGAACCTCTCCAGCAGGCGGCAGTACAAGATCCCAACTGGCGTTTCCGCGTAACCGTGAAGGTGAAGGAGAGCGAAGGGGAGCGAAAAGGAGCGTCATGGCCGCTGTGAGAGCTGCAGGGTCCAACCTCGCCAGAAACCTTCGGGAGCTTCGTCTGCATTTGTGTCAGACATCAGCTGCTAGTCAGGGAGCGAGGTGAGGCTCAGAGACCCGGACTGGAGGAGCGCGGACCTCAGTCCGATAACTGCTTACATTTAGCAAAGTTACACTGAATGTGATGTTGTGTTTTGAATTTTACCAGGGATTTTGTTGAAAAGCAATATGTGACATTAAAGAAGGCAAACCCTGAGTTTCCCATTCTGATCCGGGAGTGCTCTGGTGTCCAGCCCAAGCTGTGGGCCCGCTACGGTAAGACACACGTGGGAATGATGCCCTGTTGTCTTTCTGTTAGGCACACACGATGGACTAACATGTTGTGTTCTGTTTCAGCGTTTGGTAAAGAGCAAAGTGTCGCCCTGGACAACATGAGTGCAGAGCAGGTGGCCAGAGCTCTGGAGAAACTAGCCAGTGTGAAGGCCTGACCGCTCTGCCCCAAGTCATCGTTCCTGTCTGTGTGGAAAGTACAGTTGTAATTATTAATAAGTCTGGGTTACAATAAATGCGTCTGGTAAATATGTCTGGCTCCAGTAAATATCTTTCTTTCTGCTACAAATGTATGCACATACTTTTAATAGAATTAAGACCTGATTTTCTGTACAAGTGTATAAAAAGTCTGACACTAAACTTGGTTTTAGTTTTATCTCCCTCACTTATCATGAAGAGAGTAATGTGTTGTTATTTATGGTTTTGTATCAGTAAAGTGCCCAGGGATTGGCTCATGTTTTTGAAAAAGTTTTTTTTTTTTTTAATGTGCCTTTTCTATCATGGGGATGACACTTATAGGCTACTGTAATATTTTGTTCCTTGAATGTAGTGGATGAGTCATCGATGGCATAGGTACCATATCCCTGTTATTGCATTCTGGTGGCCATTTTTCAGATTCAACAAGCTTTTTTCCTTAGAACATAAACACTGCTCACATACGTACACAAACACTGTTTACATATGAACCTTTAGACAGTTGCAGGTATTAAAATCACAGTGTAAAGTGAACATGCTGCTTCTTTGTGTTTTCCTGTTTTACTAGGACTCGCCTGCCAGCTCCTGGCCACACAGTGCAGGACTGAAACCCTGTTAGTAAGAACATGGCTGTAATTGTTGTGCATGAGTGTGCATTCTGGCTACAAAGCTTACGTGCTGAACTGTTCTCCAACTCTGGAAGAATGTTTTTGTACTTAATTGAAAGTGTATCAGGGCAGTGGTAGCTCAGTGGTGTTTGATTTGTAATCCAAGGATTGCTGGTTCAAAGCTACTGCTGGGCCCCTGAGCAAGCCCCTTAACTCTCAATTGCTCAAGTTGTACTTGCTCATAATTGTAGGTTGCTTTGGATAAAAGTGTCAGCTGAATGTATCTGTGAATGTCTTTTATTTGGTGCATGTGTTTAATTTTTTCACCTCATGTAAACCCACATCATTAATGAATTGCATCTCTCTGATTCAGTTCATTAATTCATTAAGCCAAATACAGTGTACATGTCCTTTTTAAAGTTGATAAGATTAATTTATTTATCCTATTATTTGAGGCAAACAGACCAATGCAAATTCCTGCTGTGTAATTAATGTACCTGTAAGAGAAAACAGAGGCCTGTGTTGTATGAATGATCCATGTTGTGTGGGCGTACAGTGATGTCCCTCTAAACCTGCAACAGGCGTCAGGCTTCCTGCTCAGCGTTCCTCTATCCTCCACACGGAGGTGTTCAGACCTGCTTCTCTCTTCTCCTGCAGTACTGTAACAGCCCTCTAGATGCCGGCAAGGGGGCGATGAGCTGGAATGTGAGGTTCCTGTAGGCCCAAAGAGGAAATCCCCCTGCACTGAGCCCTCCTGCATGTCGGCTGGAGTGGAGGTTGATTTATTTATGAATCAAGGCCACATGTGGCCGTGATTTAAAAAAAAAATGGAGGCAGGGATTCAGGTGTGTGTGTGTGTGTGTGTGTGTGTGTGTGTGTGTGTGTGTGTGTGTGCAAACATTTCCCAGTACACAGCAAATATCCCAGTAATGATTACTGATTCATCTTAGAGAATTGATTTTTTTTTTGTAAAAGTGGTGTTCTCTATGTGTCTACATACAAGCTCACACTAACTGCATATCAATATAAGCGTATATAACCAATAAATATGTAATGTATAAAAGTACAAATATGCTAAGTGCCTGGTGAGTCTAATTTAGACGTAGTTTTACCAGAGCATGGAACAGGCCAAGTCTGGGATAATTAGGAAAATGAATAATGAATGATGAATGATGGATTGGGCTTCAGCATGAGAACTGATGGTATGGTAATATGACTTACTGAAGGTAGGGCACATCGTAAAATTCTCCCTACTGTCTGTAACAAATCTGTTATATGTGCAGTAAAACTGCTCCATCACACAGTGATTTGGCTGTTAAGCACTCTGGTGAGGGTGTGTGTTCTGTTGAAGACTCTGGTGAGGGTGTGTGTTCTGTTAAGGACTGGTGAGGGTGTGTGTTCTGTTAAGGACTCTGGTGAGGGTGTGTGTTCTGTTGAAGACTGGTGGTAGTGTGTGTTCTGTTGAAGACTCTGGTGAGGGTGTGTGTTCTGTTAAGGACTCTGGTAAGGGTGTGTGTTCTGTTAAGGACTGGTGAGGGTGTGTGTTCTGTTAAGGACTCTGGTAAGGGTGTGTGTTCTGTTGAAGACTGGTGAGGGTGTGTGTTCTGTTAAAGACTGGTGGTGTGTGTTCTGTTAAGGACTCTGGTAAGGGTGTGTGTTCTGTTGAAGACTGGTGAGGGTGTGTGTTCTGTTAAGGACTCTGGTAAGGGTGTGTGTTCTGTTAAGGACTCTGGTCAGGGTGTGTGTTCTACACAATACACACACTACACGTGATCTATTTACACTACAATCAAATGAACACACTACACACTTCACACACTACATATGATCTATATACACTAGTATGCTACATACTTCACACACACACTACACACTGCACACACTACACATGATCTATATATACTAGAATGCTACACACAAAAACACACCAAAACACTCACCAACATTATTTTAACTTTGTTTGTTTCCCAAACTAATATAGGCAGAACTTATAGTTTAGTACTGAATTCTTTAGAATGTTTCTATCATGTGTTTTTTAAGTGTTAAGTGTTTTTAATATTAAATTTAACATTAATTATATTATATTATATTATATTACACTAAATATATGTACAAACTTAAAATCTACAATGTATGAGTTGGTCTAAGAATCATCAGTGTCTAGCACTATTCTGCTAACATAGAAGGGCTCTACTTCAAATTCATAACAAATACATAACAAATAGATAATAAATACATAACAAATACATAATAAATTCATAACAAATACATAATAAATACACAACAAATACATAAGTATTATTTGCAGGAAGCAAAATCATTGTTGACCAGTGGAATCAAAAGCAGTAATCCAAGAAACTATTCATTAAATTAAAAGTATGTTTATGGGCTCCAACCTTCTTTGATCTAAATCCCATTTCCTGTCACTGTAGGGCGTTAAGACACAGAGACTTCCAGTTAACACTATCACATTACTTTCACTTATTTTCACACATTTACAGACTTAATGAAAACATGTCATGACTGCAGACGGAAGTGAATCTCATACACAAACAGACCTGTGGTGCCTGTGGAGCAGGTGTGGAGTTACCACACATCACTTCTCATCCAGCTCACCAAGAAGGTACCTGCAGAAAATGCCTGAGAACATGAAGACTTTAACTCTTTAAATCTTTACTCTCATAACTCCGAAAGACATTCATGACATAAACATGCCACAGTGTTGGTCAGCTCAGGTAAAGTTACACTAGTAAAAAAAAATACAGTCCATACTGTGATAGGCTAACTTGAGTTGAACTAGTACTGGATCTATGCAGAAAATCTCTCAGTATCAACAGTAAACAGCATAAACAAAGTTGATCAGACTCAAACTGACACCCACAGTTTGCATTTTGGTCTTTGTTTAGTGACTGAAAGGTTTTATTCACTTGATCATGAGTTTTATTGTTTGATGGTAAAAGAGTTAGCCCTTGCGCAAGGGCTGCAATGTTTTGTGAGGGACAGAGCATATTACAAATAAAATTTGTTGTCTTGGACAGCAAGATTCTGTTAGAAACAGTTAAAACTGTTTTAACAACATCATTTCTTAGACAAAATCTTAGACAAATGAGTGTAACCATAAAAACTGGGTCATGCTAATTTATGCAACACAAAGTGGATAAATAGAAAAGTTGTAGACGTTTTATATTCTGGAACCAAATAAAACAACATTTCCAGCTGTCAACCAGTGACTGAACAAGTTTACACCGTTCTGAAGGCTCAGTATGAGGCCAGCGGTTCTGTCTGAACACGTCTGCGTCCGTGCTTAGTTCAGGGGAGGGGAGACTTTATGTGAAAGTGGTTTCAGCTTTGCTCAAATGACCTTCGTGCATTTGCCAGAATGTGTAACACATGTTGGTGTGTTTCCATCAGCTCTGACATAAACAAAAGACTGTCAGAAACACAGAACATAACAGAAGGTGGTGCCGCTCTCTACATGGTTTCATCTCATTGAGTCCAAACCAATATGATCTGCTGTTAGAACAGCCTTCTCCGTACTTCTCTCTTTGTCTGAGATCTGTAGGACAGCTCATCAGATAGCAACCCAACTCAAATCCTGGTTTTCCCCCCACAATTTTCTTGGAAGTCAGAAGACTTGCTGTTGAAAACTCTGTCTAATAAAAAAAGCTTTGTTTAAAAGAAAAGAATGGAAAATAAAGAACACATTTTTACAATCATATTCAAAGCCCAAGTTCATTAAATAGCACGCTGTTGCCAACCACACACCCATCTCTGGCGCAGACCTGCCCCTGATGGAAGAGGTTTGGCAAGCCAGCGGTGCAGGGGCAGAAAACAGATGGAACAAATCAAGAGGAAAGCAGAGAGACGCAGCTGAAGGCGACAGAGCTGAACTGAGAAAGAAGCCCACCAGGACTCCTGCAGTGCAGTTTCCATCGGACGTTCTCATTAAACCAATCCTGCAAGTAAGGACAGGAGAGAACGCGCACACATACAGACAGACAGGAGAGAACGCACACACGTACAGACAGACAGGAGAGAGCACACACACATACAGACAGACAGGAGAGAACGCACACACATACAGACAGACAGGAGATAACGCACATACGTACAGACAGACAGGAGAGAGCGCACACACGTACAGACAGACAGGAGAGAACGCACACACGTACAGACAGACAGGAGAGAACGCACACACGTACAGACAGACAGGAGAGAACGCACACACGTACAGACAGACAGGAGAGAACGCACACACGTACAGACAGACAGGAGAGAACGCACACACGTACAGACAGACAGGAGATAACGCACACACGTACAGACAGACAGGAGAGAGCGCACACACGTACAGACAGACAGGAGAGAACGCACACACGTACAGACAGACAGGAGAGAACGCACACACGTACAGACAGACAGGAGAGAACGCACACACGTACAGACAGACAGGAGAGAGCGCACACACGTACAGACAGACAGGAGAGAACGCACACACGTACAGACAGACAGGAGAGAGCGCACACACGTACAGACAGACAGGAGAGAACGCACACACGTACAGACAGACAGGAGAGAGCGCACACACGTACAGACAGACAGGAGAGAACGCACACACGTACAGACAGACAGGAGAGAACGCACACACGTACAGACAGACAGGAGAGAGCGCACACACGTACAGACAGACAGGAGAGAACGCACACACGTACAGACAGACAGGAGAGAACGCACACACGTACAGACAGACAGGAGAGAACGCACACACGTACAGACAGACAGGAGAGAACGCACACACGTACAGACAGACAGGAGAGAGCGCACACACGTACAGACAGACAGGAGAGAACGCACACACGTACAGACAGACAGGAGAGAACGCACACACGTACAGACAGACAGGAGAGAACGCACACACGTACAGACAGGAGAGAACGCACACACGTACAGACAGACAGGAGAGAACGCACACACGTACAGACTGACAGGAGAGAACGCACACACGTACAGACAGACAGGAGAGAGCGCACACACGTACAGACAGACAGGCGAGAACGCACACACGTACAGACAGACAGGAGAGAGCGCACACACGTACAGACAGACAGGAGAGAGCGCACACACGTACAGACTGACAGGAGAGAACGCACACACGTACAGACAGACAGGAGAGAGCGCACACACGTACAGACAGACAGGAGAGAACGCACACACGTACAGACAGACAGGAGAGAACGCACACACGTACAGACAGACAGGAGAGAGCGCACACACGTACAGACAGACAGGAGAGAACGCACACACGTACAGACAGACAGGAGAGAACGCACACACGTACAGACAGACAGGAGAGAACGCACACACGTACAGACAGGAGAGAACGCACACACGTACAGACAGACAGGCGAGAATGCACACACGTACAGACAGACAGGAGAGAACATACACTCATACAGACAGACAGGAGAGAACGCACACACGTACAGACAGACAGGAGAGAACGCACACACATTCAGATGGACAGGAGAAAACGCACACAAATACAGACAGACAGCATTTTATCCTCTTCAGCACTCTCACTGATCAACCCCAATGTTTATAGCCTATATCTGCTCACTAGTTCCTCCCAAAGCTGTGTACTTGCAAAATATTTAAGACACCCAGTTGGGAAACTATAGCTATAGAACTGCACACATCAATCAACCACAACTTTAGAGAGACGACAGGTGAGGTGAATACACTGATTATCTCATCAAAAGGCACATGTATAGGTGTGTGTGTGTGTGTGTGTGTGTGTGTGTGTGTGTGTGTGTGTGTGTGTGTAGGGGTGGGGTCTGTATTAGGCAGGAAGTGAACAGCCAGTTCTTGATGTGTTGGAAGGAGGAAAAATGGACAAGTGTAACGATTTGAGAGACTTTGACATGGACCAAAATGGTATGTCTGGGTCAGACTGGGATGGGTGGATGACTGGCTCAGACTGTGACTGAGTCAGACTGGTATGACTGGATCAGAGCATCTTCAGACTGGGTCAGCAGGTCTTGTGGGGTGTTCCTGGTATGCTGTAGCTAGTACCACCATAAGTGGTCCAAGGAAGGACAACCACTGAACTGCTGACAGGGTCCTGGGCCCTTATGGATCACTGATGCATGAGGGTCCAATCAGAAGATCTAACCCAGGCTATGGTAGAACAGGCAGTGTGACAGGTACCACATACCTAAAGTACACCCTTCATTACAACAATGTTCCCTGATGAAAGTAACCTCTGTCAGCATGACAACGTGCCTGCCACACTGTAGAAGTTGCTCAGGAGTGGTTTAAGAAACATGAGTAAGAGTTCAGACTTGGCCTCCAAATTCCCCTGATCTCAATCCAATCAAACATCTGTGGCATGTAGGAGAAACTCCACAGCTGCTAATTTTTTGCTGCCAGATTCCACAGGACCTCTTCAGAGGTCTTGTGGAGTCCATGACTCAGCAGATCAAAACTGTTTTAGTGGTAGGATGGAGACCTACTGTCACAATATTAGACAGCTGGTTTTAATATTATGGCTGATCAGTGTGTGTGTGTGTGTGTGTGTGTGTGTGTGTTTGTGTGTGTGTGTGTGTGTGTGTGTGTGTGTGTGTGTGTGTGTGTGTACAAAAAAATAAGATGAATTCCCAAATTTTTATTAGAATGCTCAAAATATGTAGATTTGAGACATATTTTGATCAAAGAGTAACTACGTATATTAAAGTCTATGTAATATCATATCAATGTTGAGTTATGGCACATGGGGTCCTAAGGAGCTAAAGCATTGGAATACACTGTACTAAAGCACAGGACACTGTGCTAAACCATGGGACACACTGTACTAAAGAGCGGGACACTGTACTAAAGCACGGGACACTGTGCTAATGCATGGGACACATTGAACTAAAGTATGGGACACTGTGCTAAACTGTGGAACACTGCTAAAGCACAGGACACTGGACTAAAACATGGGACACATTGTCCTCCTTGAACCTTGAATGTTCCTAAATCATTCAAATTAGCAGTAATCAGACCACATATCATAAAATCTATCCTTGACCCATGTCAGCTGTCAAACTACAGGCCAATCTCAAACCTTCCATTTATTTCCAAGATCCTAGAAAAACATGTAGCTCAGCAGCTAAGCTCATATCTGAATCAGAACCAAAAGTCTTTCAGTCAGGGTTTAGGGTTAATCAAAGTACAGAAACAGCACTAATTAAAGTAATTAATGACCTGTTGTTGGCTTCTGACCAGGGTTATGTATCTTATATTGCTTGATTTTAGTGCAGCATTTGATGCTATAGATCACAACATTTTAATATATAGACTCAAAAATGTTGTTGGGATTATGGGAATAAGCCCTTTCCTGGTTTAAATCTTATTGAGCTGGTCACTACCAGTTTGTTAACATAAATGGAGACTTCTCAGCATACAACAATGTTAGTTATGGTGTCCTACAAGAATCTGTTCTAGGGCCTTTGTTTTTTCTTTATATATGCTACCTCTAGGTGACATTACATAACATTGTGCTAGTTTCCACTGCTACACTGATACATACTCAGATATATGTCTCAGCCAAACCACAGGACATACATCAGCTTAGTATTATTGACGAATGCATAAAGGACATCAGACACTGGATGTTGAGGTACTTTCTCTTACTTAATCCTGACAAAACAGAGGTGCTTCTATTAGGCCCAGAGACAGCAAGGTCCTCACTCTCTAATTACTCAGTGAACCTCAGTGATCTCCCAATCACATCTTCTCTAAAAGTTAAAGGTCTTGGAGTTATGGATCCCAGTCTCTCGTTGTAAATAATATTTCTAGGAACACCTTTCTCCACCTCAGGAACATTTCAAAGATTAGGAACATGCTCGCCTCACATTTACCACTTCCAGATTGGACTACTGTAACACCTTACTATGAGATTGTACCAGTGGTACCTCAGTGGTTAAGTTACCTGACTTGTAATTGGGAGGTGGCTGGTTCAAGCCTCACTGCTGCTAAGTTGCCACTGTTGGACCCCTCAGCAAGGCCCTCAGTTGCTCAAGTTATACTCACTCATAATTGTAAGTCACTTTGGGTAAAGGCATCAGGTACATGTAAACAAGCTGCAGCTAGTACAAAATGCAGCAGCCAGTGTTCTAACTAGAAAATTTGATTGCAGCACTCCTATCTTAGCTTCTTCATATTGGCTGCCAGTAAAATTTCATATTGAATAAAATACTTATATAAAATTAAGCGTGCGGCACTCTGCTAAGTGCTCTATAGTTAAATCTGGCTTTAGTAATATTTGCATTATAAAAAAGAGTATGTTTTTATTTTGCCCTACTATTGTTTTTATTTTACGCCACTTTTTCTTGCGACACTGCTGATATGTAACTGTAAATAGGGAGAATGAAATAAAATTGAAAAGGCCCGTTGCACAGTGTAGACAGGAGTCTCTAGAAATCTTCTGTAATGATTTGAGAAGTAAATGTTTTTCTCCAGAGCATACTACATAGGCCGATATATGAAAATTTACATAATGGGTAACCTCAATATAATTTAAATAATTCAATATAAATATCCAAGTGGTCAAGGTTTTGTCTGTAATTGCAGGGAAGATGTCTCGATTTGTTCGTTACAGAGCTGCAAGCGAACATTGTAAAGCTGTTTTGTTACTACGCATGCTGTAAATACGCTATAAATACATTTGGTTAATTAACTAACCAGCCAGACAAACAATCAGCAATCAAAAAAAAAAAAGCCGTATTTTAAACTGGTGTTGCATTTGTAGACCATACATGACCTGAGCGGCGCTGCTAAAAGGCTCGGCTTGGGACAGGCTGTACGCGCGCTGTCGAGTTCAGTGGGTGGGCCCAGCACGCGCCTCTGGGAAGCGAGAAGAGATCACTTTTGTAACTGACCGGGAAAAGCAAAGAAAAGGCATCAATGAATCAGTGAGCATCAGTGTTATACGAATGGTCCAGTTTAACCCGTGCATCTGGAATCAGAGATTCCAGAAGTAAAGAGTCGCTTACGAGGTAAAGACGGCGCCTTGCAGCTCGGGAGAGAAGAGACTGGGAGCTGTTTATATCTGTCGTGGAATGTCTGAATAGTCATCATGCTGGTAAAAGGAAGGTGAACCCACGCACGGGCTCATTAAAGCGTTTCTCATCTGTGAAGACGTAAAAGACGTAATTAAGGTAAAATAATCTAAACCCTCTGAAAAGTTTGGACTATGTATGTTTTAAGAGCGCTGTCAGTAGTCTGCCTGCTACACTCTGGTTTCACGCAGTCCTGGGACTGGCTGAGCCCAAACCAAGTGGAGAGCGAGCCACTGCAGTCCAAAGGCGCAGCCGCGTTTAAGCGCAGGCAACCTCCGCATATTATATTCATCCTGACAGATGACCAGGGCTTCAACGACATCGGGTATCACAGTACGGACATCCGCACGCCAACGCTCGACAAGCTGGCAGCGGACGGGGTGCGACTGGAGAATTACTATGTCCAGCCGCTGTGCACGCCGTCCCGAAGTCAGCTGATGACGGGCAGGTATACTGTCACTCACGCTCAGCTCTTTACCTTTGTGTTCTGCAAAATAAGAAGAGAAATATTTCTTTACGCTTTTAGTGCACTGAAGGGAAACTGTGCAGAAAAGTGTTTGCTTTTGGTCGGATAGAAATCTCATCTGTGTCTCATTGAAAGCACCCAGAAATCTCATCTGTGTCTCATTGAAAGCACCAGGCTGTTTACAGTTTACAGGCACGAGAAGGGCGGTTGTACTGTTACAGCGAAAAAGTTCAAGAGCGAACCGAACGGAACAGAGCGCTAGACTCGACACGCCCGCCCAACTCTAGAGATAGATTTAATGGGGACTCTGCCTAAAGTTTTACTTGGTAATATTACTTGAAGTCTTTTATAATATGCAAAGGATATACATGATTTATCATTTAATTTCTATATAAATATACTGTATTTCTGTTAAATTCCTAATGGTGCAACGTAACAACCACGCAGACTTGTGCATGTTCTGCAGTGAGGTGTTTTACACAAGTTTACATCTTACGCTGCAGACCTTGCCCTGCTGAGAAACAGATGTACTTGTGAGTACCAGTGTTGTTTAGAAATCAGTGACTGTACTGGACGTGAAATGACCAATATGATGTGATATGATGTGATATGACTGATTTGATGTGATATGACTGATATGACGTGATTACAGCTGGTCACTGGTGATTCTGGGTTCAGCTGTTATAGACGTAGGAGATGATTGTTCAGGTGAAGGTGTAGACTTCTGTACAAAACAAGTATGGAACTCTCAGTCTAAGTGATTCATTCAATCATTCCACATGATTTGTGAAGTCTGAACACACAAAGAATTGTTCTTAAATCCAGCTCAACCCCAAGCGTTTCTGCCTACTTTGACATGAAGAAGTGATAAAGTGTTAAAAGTTTGTTATGTAAGTATAAGAAAAACAGAACAGAAAAGGTTTGACAGTTTTAAACATGAGCGATATATTAAACTGAATGAATCCTGAGTAACCTGTCCAGACTTGCGTACTGTAAAGAATGATTAGAGTAAAGAGGGTTAGAGTAAAGACTCATTTGAATATTTTGTACTGGACACACCCCATAATTATGCACAAAGTGATTCGCTGGTACAGTCTTCAACTTTTTGTGGAAAATCAGACAGCTGTGAGAGACATATGTCTGCAAGGAATCTCTACCGATAATGTATTTATCTGTGCAGTGTCTGTACATAACTGTGGTGTTTCTGTAGAGTGTCTGTACATGACAGTGGTGTTTCTGTAGTGTCTGTACATGACTGTGGTGTTTCTGTAGAGTGTCTGTACATGACAGTGGTGTTTCTGTAGAGTGTCTGTACATGACTGTGGTGTTTCTGTAGTGTGTACATGACTGTGGTGTTTCTGTAGAGTGTCTGTACATGACAGCGGTGTTTCTGTAGTGTCTGTACATGACTGTGGTGTTTCTCTACAGTGTCTGTACATGACAGCGGTGCTTCTACAGTGTCTGTACATGACTGTGGTGTTTCTGTAGTGTCTGTACATGACTGTGGTGTTTCTGTAGAGTGTCTGTACATGACAGTGGTGTTTCTGTAGTGTCTGTACATGACTGTGGTGTTTCTGTAGAGTGTCTGTACATGACAGTGGTGTTTCTGTAGTGTCTGTACATGACTGTGGTGTTTCTGCAGCGTGTCTGTACATGACTGTGGTGTTTCTCTACAGTGTGTGTACATGACGTCTGCTGTGTGTGTGTGTGCAGGTATCAGATTCATACTGGCCTCCAACACTCCATCATCCGGCCGCGCCAGCCCAGCTGCCTGCCGCAGGGTCTGGTGACGCTGCCCCAGCGGCTGCAGCAGGCAGGCTACTCCACTCACATGGTGGGCAAGTGGCATCTGGGCTTCTACCGGAGGCACTGCCTGCCGACCCGCCGTGGCTTCCACACCTACTTTGGGTCCTTGACGGGCAGCGTGGACTACTACACCTACGGCTCCTGTGACGGCAAGTCCCTCTGCGGCTACGATCTCCACGATGGCGAGTCGGTGGCATGGGGCAGAGGGGGCAAATACTCCACCCACCTCTACACCCAGAGGGTGCGAAAAATCTTGGCCACGCACCAGGCGTCTCAGCAGCCTATCTTCATCTTCGTCTCTCTGCAGGCAGTTCACGCGCCCCTCAAACCCCCCAAGTCGTACATCTACCCCTACCGCAGAATGGCCAATGTGCTGCGCAGGAAGTATGCCGCCGTGGTCTCCATCGTGGACGAGGCCGTGCACAACATCACCTACGCTCTGCGCAGATACGGCTACTACCGCAACAGCGTCATCATCTATTCCACAGACAACGGAGCTCAGCCCTTCATGGGTGGCAGCAACTGGCCCCTGCGGGGTTGCAAGGGCACATACTGGGAGGGTGGCATCAGGGGTGTGGCCTTCGTGCACAGTCCCTTGCTGCGGCACAAGCGGAGGGTCAGCCGGGCTCTCCTGCACATCACGGACTGGTACCCCACTCTGGTGCGCCTGGCCGGAGGGGACGTGTCCCAGGAGCAGGGACTGGATGGCTACGACATCTGGCCCGTGCTCAGTGAAGACAGGGTGTCTCCGAGGATGGAAATCTTGCACAACATCGACCCACTCCACCCGCGTGGTCTGGGGTCCTGGCTGGCTGGCCAGGGCTTGTGGGATACGGCTGTGCAGGCAGCTATACGCGTGGGGGACTGGAAGCTCTTGACTGGCAAGCCCGGCCATGGGGACTGGGTCCCGCCGCAGGTGCTGAGCGACTTCCCCAGTGGCTGGTGGACCCTGGAGCGAGAGACGGGAAAAAGGCAGCAGTCGTTGTGGCTTTATAACATCACGGCCGACCCCTGTGAACGGACAGATCTGTCCACTAAGAGGCCTGATGTGGTTTGGAAGCTGCTGGAGCGGCTGGCGCAGTACAACCGCACGGCTGTACCCGTGCACTACCCGCCGGACGACCCTCGTGCCAATCCAGAGGTGAACGGGGGCGCGTGGGTCCCCTGGGTGGATGATGAGGAACAGGAGAGTAACTGGAATGGTGTCTACTACCAGCTGGGGAGGAACCGCATCAGGAAGAAGAGCAGGTTATTCAAAATGAGATCCTTCTTTAAGAAGCTGAATTCAAAGATCATGTCAAACAGAATATAAGACCCACACTGTTAACTACTGCACACACCCACACACACACACACACACACACAATCTTTTACCTGAGCCTTTACCACTGCAAGAACATAATGGGGATGAGGATATTGACTGTGTAGCTGTACACCACCTATAAACTCCAGGAATGCTTTAGTAAATGTATTTTGCTCAACAGTGAGTTCTGTGATGTACAACCTGTGTGACAACATGAATGTCATTCCTGTTACACTCCCACACTTTACCCTCGGCCTCAGATCCTGGTTATTGGTGTGATGTCACCATCAAAGACCAGGAGCTCACAGTATGTTTGATAACACCAGCTGGAGACCAGAACCACACAGCACAGCAGGCACCTACATGTCTGGGCAGGCTAGACAGCTCAGAGAGAATCGTCCTGCTTCTCAGTGATGTCTGTGAGCCCTGGCGATCAGAACTGCAGATTATTGTGCACCTTTCACAAATAAAAGAAA
>NC_137504.1:360000-415000 GCF_041902795.1 Electrophorus electricus
GTTAGGTTTAGAGTTGGGGTCAGGGTAAGTGTTAGGGTAGGATAGGGTTAGGGTTAGGTGTAGAGTTAGGGTTAGGGTTGGGGTTAGAGTTAGGGTAGGGTTTGGGTTAGGCTAGGATTAGGGCTGGGTTAGGGTTATGTTAGGGGTAAGGTTAGGTTTATGGGTGGGGTTAGGTTTAGAGTTAGGGTTAGGGTAGGGTTAGGGTTATGTTAGGGTGAGGGTTAGGGTTATGCTAGGGTTAGGGTTAGTGTTAGGGTAATGTTAGTGTTAGGGTTAGGGTTAGGGTTAGGGTTTTGTTACGGTTAGGATTCAATGTTTTCATTGTCTCACTGTTGGAAGGAGAGCAGAAAAAAACACATGGCCTTTCCCTGCAAAGCACCTCACAGGATAGAGTTAGGGTTAGGGTTATGTTAGGGTTAGGGTTATGTTACGGTTAGGGTTATGGTAGGGTTAGGGTTAGGGTTATGTTAGGATTAGGGTTATGTTAGGGTTAGGGTTATGTTAGGGTTAGGTTAGGGTTAGGGTTAGGGTTAGGGTTAGGGTTAAGGTTAGGGTTAGGGTTATGGTAGGGTTAGGGTTAGGGTTATGTTAGGATTAGGGTTATGTTAGGGTTAGGGTTATGTTAGGGTTATGGTAGGGTTAGGGTTAGGGTTATGTTAGGGTTAGGTTAGGGTTAGGGTTAAGGTTAGGGTTAGAGTTATGGTAGGGTTAGGGTTAGGGTTATGTTAGGATTAGGGTTAGGGCTATGTTAGGGTTAGGGTTAAGGTTAGGGTCTTGAGGAAGGGGCCAGGGGCAAGGAAGGGGAGGGGCATGTAAATAGGGAGTAGGGGGAATAAGAGATACAGTTAAAATCTTAATGAATTGTCCTGCTGCATGTCAATGTTTGAACTCTTCTATTTATTAACCTCTGGTTAATGGGCCTGGGTAACAGGACTCTGGCTGGAGAACTAGAACAATCATCCACTTTACCTTTGTCTTGTTTCCAAACTACCAGATGAAGAGTGGTGACCCACCACAGATGCAAATGTGTCCATATCTGGACTATCCTGAATCAGTCCTGAATCTCTGGACTATCTCTGTAAGAGCAGCCTTCCTGACTGTAACCCAGTGGAAGTGCTTTAGGGGCTACTTATTGGGGGATGTGTGTGGGGTGTGTGTAGGGGTTGGTGTGTGTGTGTGGGGTGGAGCTCACATATATGCCCAGGCCGGTACACAGAGATGGAGATTACAGTATCCACTACTGAAAATGCAGCCCACGAACTGCCCCCATCTCCAAAGGCAAGGTGGCTATTTCTTGTTTAGCGCACTGATACATGGTTGTGTGCCTGTGTGAAGGTGTGTGGGTGTATTTCACTGTTTGGATGTAACATGCACACGGCTTCATCTGAGCCCAGCCTCCTCGAGAGGAGGGGGGATGCAGTTGCCGTGACAACGCTGCTGTGTGTATTCAGGAGTGCAGACTGGGCTCCGATTGGAGGAGACAGACAGAGCGGGCGAGCCATAAAAAGCGAAAAGCATCGTAGCAGAGCTGTCAGTCACTGTCGCTCTGCTTGCTTCCACACTCCACATTTACAGGGTAATACAGACCATCTTGTCTTCTGAGCATCTTTCTGCCCTCTGCTGCCTCCGTGTAGCTCCATCCCAGTCCACAGCTCCAACAACAGAGAAAACAAACACACATTCCAGATTCCGACGCTCCACCTGCACCAGGCATGGCTACCATCACCTGCACCCGCTTCACAGAGGAATACCAGCTGTTTGAAGAACTGGGCAAGTAAGTTACAATGTCTACTTTCTATTTTGTTCTACTGAGAAGGATGAAGAGAAGGGGGTGAGGGGTGAGTAGGGGGTGACAGCTTGCGTTAGGTTCAGGGGTAGGGGATGCGTGTGGCTGGTCTTTATTCAAGAAGGATCACAACAGATTATTTGAAATGCAGCGGGAGAGGCTGTGTGAGTTGCTGCTCAGACTGGGGTCAGGGCTCAGTCAAAGCTGGAGGCGTCACTACAAAGGTGTGATAGGATACATCTGCTGGAGAAGAATGCAGACACACTGGTCTGATACTGAACTTTTGCAAAGAAAGACTGAGATGAAACAACTGGAGGTAAAGGGCCATAAAAAGAATGTAAAGAGAACGTAAAGAGAACGTAAAGAGTATTACAACAAAACTTGATGTAGAAGACTCAGAAAAGATGGCACCTAGTAGATCATAAACCAGTTTTATTTGGTAAGCAGAACAGTGGCTTTTCACTGTTTGTCACTAATTTAGTGTTTCAATGAAATGAGTCCGTACCTCTAAACCCACAGCCTCCAGAAACTTGGCACGTCCTGGACAGGAAGCCCTGTAGAAACAGCTTTAACTGCTGTGTTTCCTGGTATGATGACACGTTCTCTGCACTGTCTGTACTCAGTGAGTGAAATTTATGAACTGTCTGGAGATGCTCAATTAACAGCTCAAAATGAGAAGCCTTTCACAGACAAGTGAAGAGGCACATCAGTGAGTATTAGAACCACATCAATGAGTATTAGAGGCACATCAGTGAGTATTAGTGAGTATTAGAGGCATATCAATAAGTATTAGAGGCACATCAGAAAGTATTAGAGGCATGTCAGTGAGTATTAGAGGCACATCAGTGAGTATTAGAGGCACGCCAGTGAGTATTAGTGAGTATTAGAGGCATGTCAGTGAGTATTAGAGGCACATCAGTGAGTATGAGTGAGTATTAGAGGCACATCAATGAGTATTAGTGAGTATTAGAGGCACATCAGAGAGTATAAGATGCCCATCAGTGAGTATTAGTGAGTATTAGAGGCACACCAGTGAGGATTAGAGACTATTAGAGGCACATTAGTGAGTATTAGAGGCACGTCAATGAGTATTAGAGGACATGAGCGGAAGATGAGTCTTGGGCTGCAGTGTTGGACGTGATAGAGTTTATTCCTTGTTAGCACACATTGTATTGCAGCAGGGACGTGTGTGTGTGTGTGTGCTTGTGTGTATGTGTGTGTGTGTGTGTTTGTGAGCATGCTTGTTATTGAAGAGTGAAACACAGCTACAGAGAGGCTTCAGACCTTGCTTGGCCCTGTGCCCACATACCTCCTACACTCTCCCTCACACACACTCACTCTCTGCACCCTTCTCTCTGTGTGGCTCTGGGCAATCAAAGCCGAGCTGCTTACATAATTCTATTTGGGGGAGGTAATTCAGCTCAGACTGAGAGATTTGCACTCCAGTATATTGTTGCCTGATAATCAAGTAAAATAAAAGTGCTCAAATGCAGCATATTCTGGAAAGTGAAACTGTGAAGCGAATATACAGGGTGTGTCCAATTAGGTAACACATCTTACAGATGCTCTCGTTTTCTACTTGGTCTCTGCGCCTTTTCTGGCCTGCTGCACGCTGACAGACACCAGCAGCAGGTAGATTTGTCAGTTGCTTGACTGCCGTTACCCATTTTGGGCCAATTATGCAGCAAGCAATCTTTTCCCATGTCATCTCACCACTCGGGGACAATCAGTAACCCCAACTTAGTCAATGTCCAGCCAGGATGGCAGGAACCAATGTGTGTTCGTAGGAAGGCAGTCCATCACGGTCCTGTCTGTTTCCCTCGCTCAGCGTAGAAGATGGAGGGAGAACTGCTGTTACATCATACCCCAGAGCTATTACATCACCACCAGATCTATTACAACATCATCATCATCATCATCATCATCATGATTTCCTCTCCTCCATATTTAGCTCATGACATCAAGCACATGCTCAGAACACCATTACAACAGAGCAGCTCAGTCTGAACTCACATGACCTGCTGTTTGCTCATTAACAGGGTCATGGGAGAGACCAACCAACACTTTTAGGTCACATCCTGGTTTGGGCTTTGATGGTCACTCCCCCCCAGCAGTCTGCTGCCTTGCTAATTGGCCTTCGCTAATAAAATATTTTTATGTCTATTCTGTGTGTTTATATTTAAAATCTTATCTGTGCTATCAGAACAGTCTGTGCTATAAATTAATTTTAGGTTGTGAAATGCTAGTTTTTTAAAGATGCACATGAATTAAATCAGTTCCTTCAACAGTTTCATGACTGACTTTGTTGAGGAGTTTAATAGTGTAGTTAAAAATAACTTGTATTGCTTCTCCTACAGATGTTGTACTGAGTAGATGATGTAGTGCTTGGAAACTCTAGGAATTAGTGTATGAACCACAGTCCTGGAAGGACTGGGAGCCTTTTCTCTGGGAGATGGGCAGTGTGTTCTTGTATAAGTGTGTTCTTGTGTCAGCATGTTCTTGGGGTAGTGTCTACTTGTATCAGCGTGTTCTTGTGGTAGCCTTTTCTTGTGGTAGTGTGTTTTTGTGTCAGTGTGTTCTTGTGGTAGCGTGTTCTTGTGGTAGCGTGTTCTTGTGGTTGCGTGTTCTTGTGGTAGCGTGTTCTTGTGGTAGTGTGTTCTTCCACACCATTTGTGTTTAGCCGTGTAGACTGATATATAACCCACCCCCATGCTTAGTGTTTATCGTCTAAATAACAAACCTCTTAGATAATAATAAACATTAATAATTGAGCCTTTGCAACAAGACACCATACATATACATATACTGTTCTACAAAATAAATGAATATGAATAAAGTAAGTTTAAATCAAGAATATTTATCATTTTAATATTATTTTTAACGTAAGGTTGTACAAAGTCCCAAAGTAAAATAACTGATTACACAAAAATGGGAAATAGCTGATAAATGTTTTTTGTTTTTTTTTGCAATGGCTCAGTTATACTAATGATCAACTTTCTGATCCTCTATGATCTTATCCTTTTGCAGGTTTTTATTCTTTACAGCTGTTTGTACACCTGTCAAATCTGCTGAGTGTCTCCACTGCCTGTTTCTGTCCACACACACACAGCTTGTCCCCCCACCTATCTCTGCCTCTGCAGCTACCCAGACACCAGACCTACGTTCTACCAGAGAAACCCAATCCTTTTATCCTGAGAAAAAATCAAACAAACAAAAAATGTGACAGGAATCATTGGAATTGTATGTTTTAAAAAAATCTGATTTGAATATTTGAATGCCAAAGCACAGGGGTTATGGCTCTAAATAGACAGTCATTTCCACACCAGACTCATGAAGAGCAAAATTGTCCTGTACAACACAGGCCCCAGGATGGTAATCTGATAAACCTCCAGTGGGGTGATAAGGTGTGTCCTTGTCCAGTGGGGTGATACAGTATGTGATAGTAGAGTAGGGTGATAAAGTGTGTGCTGGTACAGTGGTGCGTTAAAGTGTGTGCTGGTACAGTGGTGTGATAAAGTGTGTGTTGGTACAGTGGTGCGATAAAGTGTGTGTTGGTACAGTGGGGCGATAAAGTGTGCCCTGGTCCAGTGGGGAGATAAAGTGTGCCCTGGTCCAGTGGGGAGATAAAGTGTGCCCTGGTCCAGTGGGGAGATAAAGTGTGCCCTGGTCCAGTGGGGAGATAAAGTGTGCCCTGGTCCAGTGGGGAGATAAAGTGTGCCCTGGTCCAGTGGGGAGATAAAGTGTGCCCTGGTCCAGTGGGGAGATAAAGTGTGCCCTGGTCCAGTGGGGAGATAAAGTGTGCCCTGGTCCAGTGGGGTGTTCTTCAGGTCTGTCTTTCTCTTTCTTTTCTCATGATGAGGACACCTTTGCACTGTGACCTTCTGATGTAACTGAATTAGCATTTCCAGTCTGTTCTGTGTGTGAGAGACGTGCCACTCTGCTGATTAAAGGTGACAACAGCTTTCCTGCACTGTTTAATTCACCTGCTCTCAGTCTCTCACACAGACGCTGGACGCGTTTCCACCGCGACTGAGCTCATTTACTCATCAAGCATTCTAAGTTAATAGCAAGTTGTGCAGAGCCAAGCTAGCTGGGACAGCCTGCTCCAGAGCTAGCCGACCAGATCCGCATGAGGGACTCTGGATAATCAGTCCAGCTGACAACCTGGAAGTGATAACATGAGCACAATTAACTTTCTTCTTTGACTTTGTTATGTGTTATAAATATCTGACGGCCTCCTGAATAATTAAATAAACAGAGCTGATCAATGACTGCAGGCCCCACACAGAGCATGTGCAGCATGTCTCAGATTCACAAACACAAAACGGATGGCGTTATTAATCTATTCATTTAGAATTCGTTTTTTTGTCAATTAAATTTACAGCATTTATCAGACGCTCTTATCCAGAGTGACTTATAAAAGTGCTTTGTCATTTATTCATAGAATACATCCCAGCCAGTACAGTAGATTAGAGTCCAATATACCAATGAACTAGAATATTGTAGCAATACAGGGATCAATGCTGAGGCCTAGAAGTGCAAAACACGTATAATCTCAGACAACGATTAGTGTAACAACAATCTGTAATGCTGCTGGTCCAAGTGCCGCAGGGCGCGGGGCAGGACACACAGACTTCCTCATTCGTGTGAGACGTTTATAAACATTAAACACATAATAGATAAATGGCACTCACATAAGACGTCGACAGTGAACATTGTTACACATTTAAGCATTAAACGAAGTACACACTAACATTAATGGTGCTCTCTCTCTCACACACACACACACACACACACACACACACACACACACACACACACACACACACACACACACACACACACACACACACACACACACACACACACACACAGATGTTACTGGCTACAGGCTTTTTACACTAGTGAGCACACATGGAGAGGGGTTTAAATAGACAAATGAACACTTAACAGCAAACCCTGTACACATGTGTGCAAGCCCGGGGGGCGTGGTTACAAAACAGATAAACACAGTACACCTACACGTGGCGGGCCGTACCATGTGACTTATTGGGGAGGAGCAGTCTGTGACACAATCAGTATCAAACTATATGTTACAGCAGTTTAGATTAAACACCAGTTTAAACACGTTTTTAGTTTAAACACCAGTTTAGTTTAAATCGTTGTGTTACAAGTTCTTTGAATCCAAAAGCTTCCTTTTAAAAAGTTTAATGTAAATGTCTTTCATTATGATTCAGGACATTATGATTCAGGGCATTTACTTTTATTTCAGGAATATTTCTTAACATCAATTTCTGGTCTAGAATCACACACCCTGTGAAATGTTTTTCATCCTCAACGATACTGTATTATGTAATAGAAGTGGTTATATTGGTTCTTCTTCACAGATGATGTGTTAATAAAAGCAGATAATTGTGTTGGAATGATTGCTGCTTCCCTTCAAGATTTAAGTCATCTAAAAGATTTTTGTTCTTTTTCTTCAGATCAAATCTGAATCCAGGGAGAGGATGCATGTACCTGTATATGATGTTCATTAGTCTGAGTCACAGACAAGTAGATTTCATCTTTGTCATGGTAACAAGGCGACTGTCATGTCTAGCTCTTGTAATTAAAACTGTCAGACGGGTTCGGTGCTTTCGGTCACTTGACTGTTCAGATGAAAAGCAGAGATCCCTGTTATCACGTCTCTACCTGAAGACCACAGGAAGGGCACAGGACTCTTGCACTCTGAGCTCAGGATGACAGCAGGACCCACACTTGGGACAGGGTCTGTCCTTTATGGAAACCACAGTGCACAGCTGGATAACGAGTTAGCAATTATGTGTCCCCAGTGCTCCATAGCAGAAGTGCCAGAATCAGCGTCTGAGACCTGGTGTTGAAGTGGTGGTGGAGACAGAGAAGGTGTTGAGGGACCTAGTATTGGGAGAAACAGCACATCCCAGGTCCTCTGCAGTCGGGTGTGAGGGAACTACTGGATACAGGAGCTACTGTGTCAGGAATGCCAGGACTCTGTCAACACCTCTCATGTTCCACTTCAGACGTGTACTGTACAGAGTTCTTGTCTGTGTTGACTCTGACCAGGCACCTAATTCTACTCATGAGTCTTCTTCATATGATGATCCATTTCATATTGTAGTCTTGATCTCAGAAAGTGTATCATTTTAAATAAAACAGATCATTAATGCCAAGGACAGGTAGCTCACCTGGGCACATGAGGTTAGGGAAGTCTTCACTGGTAGTCATACATGTGTTTCCCTGTTAAAACAAAAACTCCACCAGTGTCTCTTCAGTGTTGATAAAAATGATTACAGTCTTAGATGAATGAGAAAGTTTCTTTCTCACCAGTTATTTGTGTTCTCCACTGGTGATAAAGTCTGTGATGGGTGTTTATGGACAAGATAATAAAAACTTCTGTCTTTGTTTTCCAGGGGAGCATTTTCAGTGGTGCGCAGATGTGTGAAAGTCCTCTCAGGACAAGAATATGCTGCCAAAATCATCAACACCAAGAAGCTTTCGGCAAGAGGTGAGTGGGATTTACTGGGGAGGTGTGGGTTTTCCAGGACTTTTCCAGGTAGGATTTTCCAAGTGCGTTTTACGGTGTGTGTGTGTGTGTGTGTGTGCGTGCGTGTGTCCGTGCGTGGGTGTGTGTGTGTGTGTGTGTGTGTGTGTGTGTGTGAGTGTGTGTGAGTGTGTGTGTGTGTGTGTGTGAGTGTGTGTGAGCGTGTGTGAGTGTGTGTGTGTGTGTGTGTGTGTGTGTGTGTGTGTGTGTGTGTGAGTGTGTGTGTGTGTGTGTGTGAGTGTGTGTGTGACTGTGTGTGTGCGTGTGTGTGCGTGCGTGCGTGAGTGTGTGTGTGTGAGTGTGTGTGTGTGTGCGTGCATATGTGTGTGCGTGTGTGTGTGTGTGTGAGTGTGTGTGTGACTGTGTGTGTGCGTGTGTGTGCGTGCGTGAGTGTGTGTGTGTGTGTGAGTGTGTGTGTGCGTGCGTGCGTGTGTGTGTGTGTGAGTGTGTGTGTGTGTGTGAGTGTCTGTGTGTGTGTGTGTGTGCGTGTGTGTGTGTGTGTGTGAGTGTGTGTGTGTGTGTGTGTGTGTGAGTGTGTGTGTGACTGTGTGTGTGCGTGTGTGTGCGTGCGTGCGTGTGTGTGTGTGTGAGTGTGTGTGTGTGTGCGTGCATATGTGTGTGCGCGTGTGTGTGTGTGTGTGTGTGAGTGTGTGTGTGACTGTGTGTGTGCATGTGTGTGCGTGCGTGAGTGTGTGAGTGTGTGTGTGCGTGCGTGCGTGCGTGTGTGTGTGAGTGTCTGTGTGTGTGTGAGTGTGTGTGTGACTGTGTGTGTGCATGTGTGTGCGTGCGTGAGTGTGTGAGTGTGTGTGTGCGTGCGTGCGTGCGTGTGTGTGTGAGTGTCTGTGTGTGTGTGAGTGTGTGTGTGTGTGTGTGTGTGAGTGTGTGTGTGCGTGTGTGTGTGTGTGTGAGTGTGTGTGTGTGTGTGTGTGTGCGTGCGTGCATGTGTGTGTGTGCGTGCGTGTGTGTGTGAGTGTGTGTGTGTGGTTGAGTGTGTGTGTGCGTGCGTGTGTGTGCATGCGTGTGTGTGAGTGTGTGTGTGTGTGTGTGAGTGTGTGTGTGTGTGTGGCCATTTCTAGTCGTGTGTGTTTTTTTTACCAACTCTGGCCAACTACAGCCCCATTTAAGCCTTGAGCTGCCACTGTGCTGCAGGTAACTAGTGCTCTCTCCCCTCCTGGCATTGAAGGGGTCCTGAACCACCTCACTTACACCCAGAAAATGACAGACTGCTCACCTGCATTCTTGCAGCACTGAGCTGTAGCGCTTGGTAAAGTGGGTGTGTCTTCTTCAGTGTGAAGGAATGTGATGTTTTGTTGAAGAAAGCGAGTGGATTGCTAAGTGCACCCGAGGCATTTCAGTGCTGTGTATCTGGCACCTCCCACACAGCAGAGCCAGACACAGCTCTAATGTTCACTCTCCCAGCCCACTGAAATGGGCTCATTGAATGTAGCTTGTATTCACATCTAAAGTGAGTGAAAGTAGATTCTGTTACCTCCAGTGACTTCAGAAACATCACTGCCGTGTTGGCATTGTCAAGCAGAACAGTGTCACCACTGACCAGGCAAAATGTTATGATGATGAGGATTTCACTCTCATGCTTTTTAAATGATATGCTTTTATCTAATTGTTTGTTCATGTTCAACGGCCACTGAGAAAAAAACTCTGAGAGGCCAGAGAAGTGAAAGGTGAAAGGTGAAAGGTTAGGTAGATATTGGTAGTTGTGTCTCTGATGGGTCAGAGAAGATCACTAAATGAGTTCTGGTCAGTGCTGTTATTCCTGTGAGATCTGCTCATACGTGATTAGTGATCCCAGTATATGTGATTAGTGATCTTAGTATATGTGATTAGTGATCTCAGTATATATGATTAGTGATCTCAGTATATGTGATTAGTGATCTCAGTATATGTGATTAGTGATCTCAGCATATGTGATTAGTGATCTCAATATATATGATTAGTGATCACAGTATATGTGATTAGTGTTCTCAATATATATGATTAGTGATCACAGTATATGTGATTAGTGGTCTCAATATACATGATTAGTGAGCTCAGTATATGTGATTTGTCTTAACATCAAAATGAATAAACCTGTTTTCCCCAAGTGAGATCTCAGTACACCTGCTTTGGGATTCACAGACTGTGGTGTTCTAGTATATTTCCTTAATTCAAGGTGGCTCCCAGTCTACTGGGTATCACATTTAAAACACATTAGTCTAACTCGCAGATGGTACATTCACAGATAATCCAGACTCATTTATTTTTATGTAATTAAAATGAGTTTTCGAATATAGGCACAGATTTTGTATTTTAAATGACCAATGAGTGATAATTTTGCGTTAAATGAGCAAGTGTACACCAGGGAAAAGCCTCCAATACAAACTGAGCTCCAAGACTTTTGCTGGCTTGGATGGCTGAGGATGGTCAGGCCTGTAGACCAGGTGTGTTGACGAAGCATACAAGTAGTACAAGCTGTCACGGTACGGCCCCTCCCCACCTCGTGTGTGCGTCTGTCTGTGTGTGTCTGTGTGTGTGTCTGTGTGTGTGTCTGTCTGTGTGTCTGTGTGTGTGTCTGTGTGTGTGTCTGTGTGTGTGTCTGCGTGTGTGTCTGTGTGTGTGTGTCCGTATTGCCACGCCCTCTTGTGTTGTGCACCTGATCCTTGTTGTGTGTAATTGTCATGAGTGTATCTAAGTTTCGTGTTGTATCGTCAAAGTTGTCTGTGTTTGACCCATGTAGTGTGTTTGTGTGTGTGTTAAGTCGTGCTTGTGATTAAAACGTATGTTCTGTTTAATGTGCCTCGTCCCCGCATCCTCCTTAACCCGTTAAACGTCACAGAAACACCGACCGACCGAGGATGCCTGGGAAAGGCAAGAAGAAGAAGGGGAGGAAAGGAAGTCAACGCCTCCCACAGCACGTGCAGCGAAGCCTCCCGTGTTCTTGGGCACCCTCCTGACTCCATGAGCAGAAGCAGGGGAGTCATACGGAACCCCGGCAGACGATCGGGACTGGTATAACGATTTCCAGTCTTCGGAGTTGGAATCTGTGGACCCCTACATTCCAGCGGTAAGACCTTCCCTCATCCTGGCCTTGCATCATGGAGCTACTGGGAGGGAGGAACCTGCTGATCGATTTGGGGGGAGCCCTGTGTATGGTCCGGGATTGGACGGTGCAGAGTCCTACGGAGAACAGCCGGACCAAGAGGACTGGTACTCGGAGATGGATTCTGTGTATGGTCTGGGATTGGACGGTGCAGAGTCCTATGGAGAACAGCCGGACCAAGAGGACCGGTACTCAGAGATGGACTCTGCTGGGTCCTACGACCCCTACCTGGACGATCATAGGGGAGACATAGATTACGGAGAGACAGAGGAGTGCAGCGATGTCTGTCTGCAGTCGGATAGGGGTTCCGATTGCGAGGAGGAAGCTCCAATGGAGGTAGAAGAGTACCCTCATAAGGATCTTCACTCCCACGGTGACGCCAAAAGCTCAGAGAGCAAGGAGCCTCCAGCACCCAAGGCACTACCCAGGGCACGCTGCCCAGGTGTGAGCAGGTTAACCCGGGTGGCTAGCAGGGAGGCACCGTTGTCGGATAAGGACACTCCCCCGCCTGAGGTGAAGAGCTCCAGAGCGTATGTGCCTACGCCAAAGCCTGATGCAGGAAAAAAGGCAGCAGCACCAGTACCAGAACCAGGACAGTCGCTGCTACCTAAGCTGGCGAGGGACAGTTCCCGCCAGGCTGGTCAGTCTTCGACCCAGCCGACGACTGGGGGACTGGTTGGGGTTCCTTCCCCCTTCCCCGGACTACTGAATGTGTGTGGTGTTGTTCATGTGGCTGTCCCCGTCACTGTGTGTGTCCTGATTACACTAAATGTACCGGTCACCTTGTTCCCCTTTGTATCTGTGCCCGTTAGTGTGTGCGTCTCTGTGTCTGTCATTGTCTTGGTCCCTGCCCTTCTCCTGCTACCCTGCTTGCACTGGCCTGTGGTGGGTTGTCTGGTACTCGGACGTTGCCTTTGGCGCTGGTCTCGGGGCCGTAGCCCAGCAGGCTGGTGTGCCGGGAGTCGCGCCCTTGAGGGGGGGCTCTGTCACGGTACGGCCCCTCCCCCCTCAAATGTGTGCGTCTGTCTGTGTGTCTGTTTGTGTGTCTGTGTGTGTGTCTGTCTGTGTGTCTGTGTGTGTGTCTGTCTGTGTGTCTGTCTGTGTGTCTGTGTGTGTGTTTGTCTGTGTGTCTGTGTGTGTGTCTGTGTGTGTGTCTGTGTGTGTGTCTGTCTGTGTGTCTGTCTGTGTGTGTCTGTCTGTGTGTGTCTGTCTGTGTGTCTGTCTGTGTGCCTGTCTGTGTGTCTGTGTGTGTCTGTGTGTGTGTCTGTCTGTGTGTGTGTCTGTCTGTGTGTGTGTCTGTGTGTGTCTGTCTGTGTGTCTGTCTGTGTGTCTGTGTGTGCGTCTGTGTGTGTGTGTGTCCGTATTGCCACGCCCTCTTGTGTTGTGGACCTGATCCTTGTTGTGTGTAATTGTCATGAGTGTATCTAAGTTTCGTGTCGTATCGTCAAAGTTGTCTGTGTTTGACCCATGTAGTGTGTTTGTGTGTTTTGAGTCGTGCTTGTGATTAAAACGTATGTTCTGTTTAACGTGCCTTGTCCCCACATCCTCCTTAACCCGTTAAACGTCACAAAAGTAGCCTTAAAGTTTGATGAAAAATCTAATTTAGAATTAGGGAAAGTGGAGAAGTGGAACTGTGAATTGTGAAAATAAGATTTTTCATTGAACTATTCCTTTAGGCAGAACGTAATTTCTCAATGTAATTTCTCAGTGCAGAAATTAATGATTTTTCACACCATTCAATTCCAGAAGTATAAGGCATGATTTATGTTAGTGTTTAGTCTCTGATCACACCTTACCTAATGCTAATGCTGAGTTGAGTTTAATGCATTTGAGTGTGTGTGTGTGTGTGTGTGTGTGTGTGTGTGTGTGCGTGTATGTCTTTGTGTGTGTTTATGTGGATCAGGCTTGTGTTGGCTATTAAGGGAATCACAGTCAGTTTCCTGCTGTGCTGTGACTAATAGGGAATGAGTACCTGCTGGAGATCGTCTCTGTTTTTAGTGTGACCCAGGGGGCAGGTTGAAGACTCTGAGGCTACACTATATAGATGTTCACTGGTCATTTCATTGTTAGTGAATTTACACAATCCAAGGCATCTCTGCAATCTTCTTTCCATTTCTGTCCATGTTTTTATTTTACTCTGAAATACTCCATTTAACATATTTATCTGACCTGGTTATTATATTAATGTACTCATTGGATAATCACATTAATGAACATAAATTAATGTCATAGCATCAATTTTTAAAACTTCAATGACATTCTGTCAATATTATGAACATTTATGAATCCAAACTACAGAGCTAATAAAAAAATACCTGAGATTTTATTCAAATGTTTTATCCACATTGTTTTGAAGTCAATGTTGAATGGTTACAGCAATCTTAATATTTTCATTTAGACAGAAACTGATTTTGGTGGATTGTTATAATTTGAAATATATATTTGTTTGCTGGATTTTTCAGAAGTATCAGTCATATACTTCTGAGATAAACTGTATCATATCATAGAGCAACATTTGAAATACTGTTGCCTTACAAATGCTGTTGTATCACAGGAAGCATAAGGTTACTCCCCTTCTGAGCAGTGAGGGGACGTTGAGGTGAGAGGTGAAGGGACTGCCATCACAGCCCGGCCCCGTGTATCAGCTCCACACACCCAAACCCTGATAACGACAGGGAGACAGAGGAATGTGTAAACAATGGAAATACAGGGACACTGACCCTTGCTCGGTGAAACATTTATTAGATTTATTGAGAATTCCCTTAGTCTGACACCACTATTCTGACTAAAATCCTCGTACTGCAGAGTTATAATTATTTATAACACATTACACTCTCTGTGCAGCTGTGGAGAAATCAAAGAATCAACAGAAAAAGTTTGTGCAAAACTTCCTTCTTTTCTTGTTTTGTGGACAGGGTGACGCATGGTGTGGCACTAATCTCCGACTGTGTGGGTCTGATCGTCTATCACAGGAACAAACCTTGCTTAGCTTAGAACTCTGCCCAGAACAATCAGTGCACAGACACCCTCTCGCCCACCCTCACATCCACTCACTCCGTGTATCAGCTTGTCACAGTTCTTTGAATATCAGTTGGATATTTCATTTGTTTAGTGAACTAGACTGTGTGTGCTGTGCCTTCTCCCTCATCATTTCTTTGTAATGCACATCACAGACTGAAATGTCATCATTGTCTGAAATTGTGCAGGACACCTTTGCCACCTTTACAAGCACTAAATATAATGAGAGATTACAAAGAATGATTAAAGCAGGTATAGGAGAATGTGCAGTGTGCAGGCTGTGAGATTAAAGGCGACACCGCTAGTACTGAGCATGGTGTGAGATTAATGGAGACAGCACTAGTACTGAGCATGGTGTGAGATTAACGGAGACACTGCTACTACTGAGCATGGTGTGAGATTAACGGAGACACTGCTACTACTGAGCATGGTGTGAGATTAAAGGAGACACAGCTAGTACTGAGCATGGTGGTCTGCACAGGAACATATCCATGTCCTGTTTGTATAGTTTAACATGTTATCAACCCTGAAATTGTAAAAAATAAATTGTTCAATGCAATTTGAGTCTTACCTTCTTAAAACACACTTGTCACCAAATTTAAATTGTATGAAAATATGTATAGCTATGCAGTCACAGATATATCTGTAATATAATTTATCTTCTCTATCCTTCATCTTTTTGATCAGTGGACAGTTTCTGATTACATGATTGCTGTCATAGCAACTCCACACCAACTATCCTATTACTACCATAGTACTACCCCATACTACTACACCATCACTACCATACTACTACCCCTCACTACCCCATCACTACCATTCTATTACCCCATCATTAGTGTATTATTACCATACTACTACTATACTACCATCCATCACTGCCATACTACTACTACTCTCAAGATTTCTTCTTCGTGCTTTAAGAAGTTTTTCCTAAACACTGTCACCCTTGGCTTGCTCACTGGGGGCTTGGAATGGGACATTTGTAAAGCTGCATTGTGACAACTGTTGTACAAAGCACTCTATAAATAAATTTGACTTTACTTGACTATTACCCTATCACTGCCATACTACTAATATAACTTTATCATTCCACTACCAGATCAGTGTTCATGTTTTGCTGAAAATGATCCACAACCCATATAATATCCACTCAACAGTGGTCAGATGCTGATCAGTGATCAGACACTGTCCAGTGATGAGCAAGTAGAAGGGTACTGATGAACTGTGCTTGGCAACAGATGGGCCATAGTCAAATGCACATATAAAATATATTTATAAGACAAGCTTACCGAACAAAGTGGTCACTCAGTGTAGATGAAAGCGTTCTAATAAACTAAATAAAGTCTGCAGAAATGTAGATTAATCTTCTTATATTGAGAAAAAACTGATTTAATGAAAATATTCTTTAGCACATGCCCTGTTTTGTTGATGCATATCATCTCCTGACATTGTTGTGTAATTGGTGAATAGCATTATCTTTTGACTTTGTTGTATAATTGGTGAATATCATTATTTTTGACATTGAGGGGTGTTTTGCGGCTAGAATTGTCTCATGACACTGCTGGGTTCTGTGGAGAACAGGGCCGATTTGAAGAGCGGAATAATGAGCCTGTTGAAGAGGCGATCTAACAGCTCTCACTCCCCTGGTACCTCTGCTGCTGTTCATCTCTCTCTGTTTAATGGTCCCAGCGTCAGCACAGCACCAGTGTTTAGTACTCAGTACCACAAAGGGCTGAATATATTTGGATGTTTAGTTTTGTCTAAGCCCCACTATACTGTTCCACAATTAACTCAGCAGTGAAACTCAGCAGCCCCTTTGTGCTGCCAAAGGATTTCATAATCATCTTCTTCATTTTTCATCCCAGAATTCTCTTTGTCTAAGAGAAGGTCAGTGTGTTTGGACCTGCAGGCACTTTCTGCACTGGACACACTGGGCTAAATAACCAGAGAACCCAGGTGACAACACCAGAACCCAGGTGGTAACAACAGAAGCCAGGTGGTGCCTAATGCAGATTTGAAAATGACCATGAATAAATCATGCCTTAAATTAGCACTGTGTTACCTGTTCTTTGTTACATTAGCACAGGGTTATCTGTTCTTTTTTATATTAGCACCGTGTTACCTGTTATTTGTTACATTAACGCTGTGTTACCTGTTCTTTGTTATATTAGTGCCATGTTACCTGTTCGTTGTTACACTAGTACCATGTAACCTGTTCTTTGTTATATTAGCACCATGTTACCTGTTCTTTGTTATATTAGTGCCATGTTACCTGTTCGTTGTTACACTAGTACCATGTAACCTGTTCTTTGTTATATTCGCACCATGTTACCTGTTCTTTGTTCCATTAGCTCCATGTTACCTGTTCTTTGTTGCATTAGTGCAGTGTTACCTGTTCTTTGTTACATTAGCATATGCTAACATGTTACCTGTTCTTTGTTCCATTAGCTCCATGTTACCTGTTCTTTGTTGCATTAGTGCAGTGTTACCTGTTCTTTGTTACATTAGCATATGCTAACATGTTACCTGTTCTTTTTTTTCCATTCTACAGAATTGACACTTTGACATCAGTATTGCAAATGTTAATTTTAGTTTTGTAGGTAATTTGTGTGAGGACATACAGTTTTTCAAACGTTATAGTGAACAATTGGCATGTTTCTGTCACATGATGTTAGTCACATGATGTTAGTTCAACTGGTGTTGGTCATCTGAGAATTGCACTGGAAAGTTTTCCATACCAATTTTTAGATGAGATTTCACGAGTCTTTTTTTTCAGAGATGCTGTCTATTCTCTTTGATGTAACGTCATCCCAAATACAGCTAAACTTTCTTTATATGATGCTGTACAGGATTTCACCATATTGCAATGCAAAATTAATACACTGGTAGAATATATATTTTGGTCTTCTGCTCCTCTTGGAATGGGTTAGACTCTGATGTCCTTCTCCACAGTACCCTTCTGGAGGCGAGTGGGACGTGTGTTTATAATCAATGGTATATGAAAGAATGTGGCCTTGCCCAGGATAAGACATTTACCCTGCAGACATCAGGTAGTGTCCTGCAGGTCCTGCTATAGCTTTGGAGAGTTCACACCAAGAGAACATACAGGCATCAGAAAGAGGAACATGTTTGTGTATCCACACCTGTAGTAGCTCAGAACCTACCGATACTCTGTTTAGCCCCCTAACCACAGCAGTGGAGTTCTACAGCCCCTTACCCACAGTAGTGGGGTTCTACAGCCCCATACCCACAGTAGTGGGGTTCTACAGCCCTGTACCCACAGCAGTGGGGTTCTACAGCCCCGTACCCACAGTAGTGGGGTTCTACAGCCCCGTATCCACAGCAGTGGGGTTCTACAGCCGCGTACCCAGAGTAGTGGGGTTCTACAGCCCCGTACCCACAGTAGTGGGGTTCTACAGCCCCGTATCCACAGCAGTGGGGTTCTACAGCCGCGTACCCAGAGTAGTGGGGTTCTACAGCCCAGTACCCACAGTAGTGGGGTTCTACAGCCCAGTAACCACAGTAGTGGGGTTCTACAGCCCAGTACCCACAGTAGTGGCATGTTCCAGCCCCATCTGTTATAACACTGAATCTTTTCTGTGTAGAGGGCTTTCTGCAAAGCAGTGTTGATACTGATAATCTACAGGTCTGACACTGAATACAAGCAATGCTTTCTACTGTGTGGCCACTACAAATCTGTTCATTTCCCATAATCAGAATTATTCCCAACTGTAAGAAATATTCAGTCTGAGAACAAACTCTGTTTGATCTGATCTTTTTTTTGTCTGCAGGTTTTTCTCTGTCTATATATTTTAAAATTCTATTCCTGGTGTATTCTGCAGTGTTGCCTAGCAACAGCTTTTCCAGAGTTCACCCCATGTCACTGGTTGTGGGTCTGGGAGGAGGTGCTGATATTGTGCTGTGGGAGATGGTACTGAGCACTGATTACACTATACTTACATTATACGCATGGCAGGCTGTTCAGGAGGAGAAAAGAAAGGAATCCAGCTAACGATTCCTCTCTACTTAATGACGCCTCCTCAAAGCTTAATCACAGCTCTCTCTCTCTCTCTCTCTCTCTCTCTCTCTCTCTCTCTCTCTCTGTCTCCCTTTCACTCTTTCTCACTGAGAAAGTGAAAAATGATAAAACACAAACTGAGAATGCAAAACTGCAGAGAATTAAAGGTGTTTAATTTGTGGAGGCGTTTCATTTGTGGAGGAGGACTGGAATTCATACTTTGTCTCTTTAACAGGATTCTAAAATGCTTTGGTTTAAAGCAAAACTAATAGCTTTTGCTTCATAACCTTATAGCGTGCACACACACACACACACACACACACACACACACACACACACGCACGCACACACACACGCACACACACATGCACACACACACACGCACACACACACACACGCACACACACACACACACACACACACGCACGTGTACACACACACACACACACACACACACACACATGCGTATACACACACACACACACACACACACGCATGCACAAACACACTCATGCTCACCAGCGTACAGGTTGTTCCAGGAACAGTGCCTTAGGTGTGTATTGGCCTAATTTGATGTAACAGTGAGAAAATGTGAACCTTTACATAAACAGTACAAGCACATAGCTGTGTGTTTAGCTGTACTGTAAATGTCCCATTAACAGCACACACACACACAGCTGTGTGTTTTCCTCTGTTAACTTCCACATAAACATTATAAGTACGTGTGTTTAGATGCCCAACGTCTCTGTCATCTGCCACAATGAGTTAGATAAGAGCCTTCACTTAGTTTTTGGCTTGATGTGTTTGGCTTGAACAGTTGCTATGGTCACTCTAAGAAGTAATCAGCAGCACTGGTCAGCTGTAGAGGTGGACATGTTTGGAAGTGTCTCATAAACCAATTGGTGGATATTAGAACACCAGTCATGTTGAAACACCAGTCATGTTGAAACACCAGTCATGTTAGAACACCAGTCATGTTGAAACACCAGTCATGTTAGAACACCAGTCATGTTGAAACACCAGTCATGTTAGAACACCAGTCATGTTGAAACACCAGTCATGTTAGAACACCAGTCATGTTGAAACACCAGTCATGTTAGAACACCAGTCATATTAGAACACCAGTCATGTTGAAACACCAGTCATGTTGAATATTTAACCTCTTTTGGAATGGAGGTACAAGGGCTGAATGGGACCCTCCGTTCTGCTGATGGCTGTTTGGTGATTCTGGTAACCACCCATTAGTTGTGTGTGTGTGTGTGTGTGTGTGTGTGTGTGTGTGTGTTTGTGTGTGTGTGTGTGTGCATTCTAGAAAGTGAAATGAAATGACCTATATGCAACTTTTAACTGGTAATAACACCAGTTAAAAGTTGAGGGCAGGGGTAAGAACCGAGGTGAGGGCAGGGGTAATAACACTGAGATGAGGGCAGGGGTAATAACACCGAGGTGAGGGCAGGGGTAATAACACTGTGGTGTGGGCAGGGGTAATAACACTGTGGTGTGGGCAGGGGTAATAACACTGTGGTGAAGGCAGTAATAATAACACTGAGGTGAGGACAGTGGTAATAACACTGTGGTGTGGGCAGGGGTAATAACACTGAGGTGAGGGCAGGGGTAATAACACTGTGGTGAGGGCAGGGGTAATAACACTGTGGTGTGGGCAGGGGTAATAACACTGTGGTGTGGGCAGGGGTAATAACACTGAGGTGAGGGCAGGGGTAATAACACTGAGGTGAGGGCAGGGGTAATAACACTGTGGTGAGGGCAGGGGTAATAACACCGAGGTGAGGGCAGGGGTAATAACACTGTGGTGTGGGCAGGGGTAATAACACTGAGGTGAGGGCAGGGGTAATAACACCGAGGTGAGGGCAGGGGTAATAACACTGTGGTGTGGGCAGGGGTAATAACACTGTGGTGTGGGCAGGGGTAATGACCCTGTGGTGTGGGCAGGGGTAATAACACCGAGGTGAGGGCAGGGGTAATAACACTGTGGTGTGGGCAGGGGTAATAACACTGTGGTGAGGGCAGGGGTAATAACACTGTGGTGTGGGCAGGGGTAATAACACTGTGGTGTGGGCAGGGGTAATAACACGGAGGTGAGGCAGTGCTGGGTTCCAGAAAGTTGGACTAAATACGTCAGCAATTAAAACAGGAACTCAGTCCTCACCTTCTTGTGAAAATCCCGTGGGTAGTGTGGAGATAGGGCCACCCCCGTACACTTGCGCAAACAGCAGCGTGTTCAGAGTGGTGGAGGATACTTGTACATGCTCCTGGTTTCCCAGCAGAGCGCTCCAAATCTGCTATTAGCCACTCTCAGATGATGACAGACACACTTACTAACAAAAGCTACAATTACATTTTCAGGAATTACATTTATATATTCATATTTGTATTAAAACACTCAGGTACTTTTGTATATAATAATAATAATATTATTATGTTATAAATATTATTATTATTATTATTATTATTATTATTATTCCAGGTGCAGACTAAGCAGTATAAACCAGAGTTTTCTCTCTCTGGGGAAGAAGGAAATTGCTTTCGTGTTTCCTCCATGAGGCTCTTTAGAGTGGGTGTGGTGTCTCCTTCCATGACATGTTAGTGTTGACATGGAGTATAGCAGTGATTTCATACAGTGATCATGTGTTTGGACGCTAATTATGCTGTCATGGAGGGGTGTGTGTGGTTCCCATGTCGCTTTCATTGTCAGGCTTCTCTTGTCCTCAGTCACTGAAGATCTTCGTATATACAAGCGCTCACACAGTTTTCCACCGGTCCAGGTGCCATTCTGGTAACTCTGTGTGTGTGTGTGTGTGTGTGTGTGTGTGTGTGTGTGTGTGTGTGTGTGTGTGTGTGTGTGTGTGTGTGTGTGTGTGTGTGTGTGTGTGTGTGTGTATTTCAGATCATCAGAAGCTGGACAGAGAGGCAAGGATCTGTCGGCTTCTTAAGCACCCTAACATTGGTGAGTACAGCCTAAATACCCTGACCCCTGACCCCTCCATCCACAATGCCCTGCAACATGTCATACTTCATACTAACCTTACACCTTATGGTACATTTATTAGGCATTATAATATGTCTAATCACGGCATGAAAGAATATTAAGCAATATTTAATTAAGCTCACATTTAAGATTTATACTGGGTTTTACCAAATATAAATCGATATGGAAAAATACGTCCTGGAAAAAATATTTAAAACAAAAGTGGAATTTCCAAAATTTTGAGCATCAAGATGACATAAATGGTCACGCTCTCGCTCCCGCTCTCGCCCTCTCTCTCTCGCTTTCTCTCTCTCTCTCGCTCTCTCTCTCTCTATATATATATCAGCTGTGCAAATGCTTCATTTTATATATATATGTATATGGAGCTTATCTCTGTGTCCTGTACAAACATTTATGACTGTTATTCCATTATTTCTATTAAGTAGTATTGCCAATATGTGAACTCATGGCACTAACTCACAAAGATAATAAAACTAAGCAGAGATTAATATGGTAGTTATTTAACTTCCCAGTAAACAGAACTGAGGTGAGGTGTCCTACTTCATGTTGTCCACCATCTGTTTCTCCAGTGTGATGAATCACAATGTCCAGTATCCTGTCACATGATAGTGGCAGAACTTTCCGGTTAACTCATACTTAACCTTGAAATGTACCCAAGAACACTTAGCACTTCAGAACCAGGGCTGTACAATGATCAGTTGTTGAATCATTGAAACAACTGATTACATTTGTTTAGAAAATGAATCAATGCCCCCTGCATTTGAATCACTAATCAATAATCACACATTGGTTTACTTCCTCTCTTCAGCCACATTCCCCTCTGGAACAACGCATATCCATACTAGCTTAGGAATTTGGAGTCAGTGAAATTCATGATGGCTGCAGAAGCTGCTATTAGCAGACGCCTCTCAGTGGTGAGAGTTCTTAAACTTGCCCATTTAGACAGAAAGCTGTTGAGACCTGAGCCAAGAGTGTGTGTGAGATGGAAGCGTGTGAGCTGAAAGTGGCTGTGCACTGAGTGTGTGTGAGCTGAAAGTATGTGTGAACTGAAAGTGTGTGTGAGCTGAAAGTGTGTGTAAGCTGAAAGTGTATGTGAACTGAAAGTGTGTGTGAGCTGAAAGTGTGTGTGAACTGAAAGTGTGTGAACTGAAAGTGTGTGTGAGCTGAAAGTGTGTGTGAACTGAAAGTGTGTGTAAGCTGAAAGTGTGTGTGAACTGAAAGTGTGTGTGAGCTGAAAGTGTGTGTGAGCTGAAAGTGTGTGTGAGCTGAAAGTATGTGTGAACTGAAAGTGTGTGTAAGCTGAAAGTATGTGTGAACTGAAAGTGTGTGTGAGCTGAAAGTGTGTGTAAGCTGAAAGTGTGTGTAAGCTGAAAGTATGTGTGAGCTGAAAGTGTGTGTGAGCTGAAAGTGTGTGTGAGCTGAAAGTATGTATAAGGCAAGAGTGGGTGAAAACCAAGATTGTGTGCGAGACGAGTGTGTGTGAGTTGAGTGTGTGTGAGCTAAGAGTATGTGTGAGTCAAGAATGTTTGTGTCAGCCGTGTGTGAGACCAGTATGTGGGTGAGCTGAGTGTGTGTGTGTGTGTGTGTGTGTGTGTGTGTGTGTGTGAAGTGAGAAGTATGTGAGTTGAATGTGTGTGAGCTGAGAGTGTGTGAGCCGAGAGTGTGTGTGTGTGTGTGTGTGTTGAGTGTGTGTGAGTCGAGTGTATGTGTCAGCCAAGTGTTTGTGTCAGCCGAGAGTGTGTGTGCCAAATATGTGGGTGAGCTGAGTGTGTGTGTGTGTGTGTGTGTGTGAGTGAAGCTGGTTGTTTAATTTGACAAGGAAGAGAGTGAAGGATCAGGTTCCAGACTCTCACGTCCTCAATAATGTATCTGCCTCACTCCCACTGACAAGACCGCCTGCATTATTAATCCCAGACACTCACACTTTGTCATAAAGAGGATAAATAGCAAAGCAATAGAAGGTGAAGCCCAGAAAACATGAACACATCATACCCAGAACACCTAGTACCTTAATGCGAGATCCTGAATGAACACAACACAGTGGCACCAGACCCAGCGAAGGTGGTCTCCACTAAACCCATTATGTTCATGAAGGTGGAGGTTTGAACCTTAGCATTGCTGATGCTAATGAAGGTTCTTTTGTGGAAATTAGCCAAGGCAGGGGGGGTTTGTGTAGCAGAACTCAGCCTCCTGGTGTTGATATACAAGATTTAAAACAAATGAACGTTAATCTCTTCAGATTCAGATCAAGCTACATGCTGCATGGTTTATGTATTCCAGTGAATTGGGTCAGGATGTAAAGCTCTGTAAATATCAGCTAAAATCAGCCACAGTCTGCTCCTGAATTAGAAACAGATGATATAGCAGAGCTGCCT
Organism: Electrophorus electricus; assembly: GCF_041902795.1. Classification (NCBI taxonomy): domain Eukaryota; kingdom Metazoa; phylum Chordata; class Actinopteri; order Gymnotiformes; family Gymnotidae; genus Electrophorus; species Electrophorus electricus. Next base: position 383,864 of record NC_137504.1, read on the forward strand.
CTGTCCTCCTGAAGATTTACCAGCACTGCGTCTCTCCCCCAAAGATCTACCAGCACTGCCTCTCTCTTCCTGTAGATCTACCAGCGATATCTCTCTTCTGTATAACTAGCAGACATATCTCTCTCCTCCTGTAGATCTACCAGCGATATCTCTCTTCTGTATAACTAGCAGACATATCTCTCTCCTCCGGTAGATCTACCAGAGATCTCCTTCCTCCTGTATGAGCACTTGTGACACCATCGTCTCACAGTGACAGTGTCCAGTCAGGGAGTCTTGTGAGTGAGAGAGTTTCCTGACACATTCATGCTAAAGCAGCCTTCGTCTGTGCTGAACGGGGGCGTGTGATGGTCAGCTCACTAAAATCCTCCTCTACACTGCACAGAGGAGAGAATCTTTGTTCTCTTTGGCTCAGAGCGCTTGCAGGAGACGCTGGAGGTCAGAACAGCATTTCTCACACATTCCTTCCTTGGATAAAGATCTCTGACCTGAGAGCTGAATGAGCTACCATCACACGTCAGGGTGTCAGAGCCAATAACACTCATGTTTATGAGTGTTAGTGAAATGACATGTGCTTGCTCTCTGGATGCTAGGAAGTCTTAACCAGGTGTAAGTAAATACAGTGAGAATGCTCAGTCCTGCTTTTTATGCTACACTACACAACGCTACACTACACTCACTACACTACACTCACTACACTACACTACATTCACTACACTACATTCACTACACTACATTCATGACACTACACTACACTACACTCACTACACTACACTCACTACACTACACTACATTCACTACACTACATTCATGACACTACACACACTCACTACACTATACTACACCACAGTCACACTACACTACAGTACACTACATTCACTACACTACACACACTCACTACACTACACTACACTACACTCAATACACTACACTACACTACATTTACTACACTATACTACACTACACTACATTCACTACACTACACTACACTATATTCACTACACTACACACACTCACTACACTACACTACATTACACTACACTCACTACACTACACTACATTCACTACACTACACCCACTACACTACACACACTCACTACAATCACTACACTACACTACACTACATTCACTACACTACACACACTACACTACATTCACTACACTACACACACTCACCTCACCACACACTCTACACTCACTACTCTCAGTCTTCCATGTTGTACACTGGTAGCTGTAGAGTTAGCATTCCTATCTGTTAGGCTATCTGTTGCCATATTTAGTTTGTGTTAGTTATCCTCCAATCCTTCATCAACAACCAGTTTCAGACCACAGGACCTCAACACTACTGTTTGATACACTTATCCCAGCTCAACAATGTTGTGTCTGATACACTCATCCCAGCACAACACTGCAGTGTCTGATAAACTCATGCCAGCACAACATTGCTGTCTGATATATTCATCCTAGCTCAACACCTTCTATAATGCCAGTATCACTGCTATGTTGAGAAAGGTTTGCTACACGAAGCATCAACACTGGTCTTGTGGTCAGAACCTGAGGAGTACTGGAAGGGCTACTGGTCAGTACTGGTAGGGGAAGGCTGACTAGTTGAGCATGGTGACTACTAGCTGCAGTCTGTATCTGCACATTTCTAAGATACCAGGTACATGTGCTATAGTGGGTGGTGAGTGTGTGAGAACGCTCTCACTGATTACTAGGGAACACGTCCACTCAGAATTACTGTATTTCATGTTTCATTCCTGCATGTGCAACAACCATTCCACACAGCATTGAGAGAATACCTGGAGAAAATACCTGGAGAAAATACCTGGAGTGTTTTGGGTTGAGCAGGGACCTGCAGGAGCTCTGTGAGCATCAGCAGCAAAATTTGAAGAGGAAGTTGAAATCAAAGTCAAATATTTACATATCACACTGCTTACATAATACAGACAATAATCAGTCCCTGGTAGTAGATGCCTGTTTTTCTTATTTTCACATCTTATGCAATTGTTGCTATGCACTGCTGTTGTCAGGTGAAGTTATCCAATAGCAGAGTCTTCCACTTCTGTTCTGCAGCACCAGCACCCACACACAGCCTCATCCACATGGCCTCTCTGATCAGAGAGCACACACACACACACACACACACACACACACACACACACACACACACACACGCACACACGCACACACACACACACACACACACATATAGACACACTCACACACACACACACACACACACACACAAACACACACACACACACACACACACACACACACATATAGACACACTCACACACACACACACACACACACACGCACATAGACACAGACACAGAAACACACACACACAGACACACAGACACATGCACACACACACACACATACACACACACATACACACACACACACACACACACAGCCTCATCCACGTGGCCTATCTGATCACAGAGCACACACACATACACACCCCTATACACACAAACACACACACACACACACACACACACACACGCACACACACGCACACACACACACACGCGCACACACACGCACACACACACACACAAACACGTGCACACACGCACACACGCACACACACACATACACACACACACACACAGCCTCATCCACGTGGCCTCTCTGATCAGAGAGCACACACACACACACACACACACCCCTACACACACACACACACACACACACACACACACACACACACACACACACACACACACACACACACACACAAACCCCTACACACAAACACACACACACACACACAGCCTCATCCACATGGCCTCTCTGATCAGAGAGCACACACACACACACACACACACACACACAAACACACCCCTACACACACACCAGCCAGCCTGGCTCACCTGGGGGAGGGGCCATGTGCTGTGTGGGCGGGGCCGTGTGCACGCTGTACTAGAGCTCCCAGGATCAGCTTGTCATTTGATGTCTTACACAGAACCAGAACAGTTTCAGCATATTTCAACTTCTGATTAAACACTATTGTCTGTCCAAAACCCCTTTAACTTTAAATCTGGTGTTGGCTCAGTGTTTTCTGGAAGCTTCTTTACTGTGTGGGATGTAAGCTCATATTACTTGTGCTCTCGATTTTATGGTACATGTAGATTTATATTTGCTCTGTACTCATGTTGTATTTTTGCAGTTAACAAGCTTCTGTATTGAAATGTTTTGTTGATTTTCACTTTCTGAAATATTTTGGGACTGTCGACACCTTCTATATGCCTGTACTGGCATTTTGGTATCAGGAGTCATATGCCAACAGTCGTTTCCATCCAGGTGGTGTTTTATGAAACAACAAACAAACAAATAAATAAACAAAGTTAAAACAAACATTTGGTTGAACTGAATCAGCAAATATTTAAAAAATATCAGGAAATAAAAATTCTCTTTAGGTAGATTTTTTTTTGTCAAAAAAATAATTGTCTCATATAAAAAATAACACTGAGTCTTCTTCACTACAACTCCACAGCAGGTTAGGTGAATGTGACCAGACCTTCTGCGTCAGGTGCAACATTCCCAAAGCTCTTACAGATCTCGTCACGATGTGCTGTGTTTCTGAGACACTCATTCCCACCACCATCTCTCTCTGCAGTGCGTCTCCATGACAGTATCTCAGAGGAAGGCCACCATTACCTGATCTTTGACCTGTAAGTATCTCCGCTTGGGAGAATTAAAGACTTGGATGAAGTCCTGCTCTTTCTCACTTCTTTTAATCCTTTCTTTTAACAAAATTAGGGGAGTAACAATATTTTAATACCATATCAACCATTACAGTTACAGTGACAGCAGTGGTAAGATCAGTAAGATTAACACATTGGCAGTGGGTGGTGTTGAGTGAGACTTTAGGGGACAGGAGGTGCAGTGAGTGGTGTTGAGTGAGACTGTAGCGGACAGGAGATGCAGTGAGTGAGTGGTGTTGAGTGAGACTTTAGGGGACAGGAGGTGCAGTGAGTGGTGTTGAGTGAGACTGTAGTGGACAGGAGGTGCAGTGAGTGGTGTTGAGTGAGACTTTAGGGGACAGGAGGTGCAGTGAGTGGTGTTGAGTGAGACTTTAGGGGACAGGAGGTGCAGTGAGTGGTGTTGAGTGAGACTTTAGGGGACAGGAGGTGCAGTGAGTGGTGTTGAGTGAGACTGTAGCGGACAGGAGATGCAGTGAGTGAGTGGTGTTGAGTGAGACTTTAGGGGACAGGAGGTGCAGTGAGTGGTGTTGAGTGAGACTGTAGTGGACAGGAGGTGCAGTGAGTGGTGTTGAGTGAGACTGTAGTGGACAGGAGATGCAGTGAGTGAGTGGTGTTGAGTGAGACTTTAGGGGACAGGAGGTGCAGTGAGTGGTGTTGAGTGAGACTGTAGCGGACAGGAGATGCAGTGAGTGAGTGGTGTTGAGTGAGACTTTAGGGGACAGGAGGTGCAGTGAGTGGTGTTGAGTGAGACTGTAGTGGACAGGAGGTGCAGTGTTTATTATGATGGTAGTTGTTTCTGTTTGATCATGCTATGGTGGAGCATTTCCCTGTGCAGAGGAGCGTAGATGTGGCAGCACTTTCTCCTGCACGTGTCTGTTCATGGGCCTCTCACCTCCCCTTCAGTGGAGCTTTTGGAAAATGCATGAAGCTCACAGGTTCAGAGCTCCAGGGCTCTACTGTACTGGCTACAGATGCAGTTCTGTGAGCTGAGAAAAGAAGGGGACCGGCATGGGTGTGGGTGGGGGGGGAGTATGTGTGTGTGTACATGTGTGGGGTGTGTGTGTGTGTGTGTGTGTGTGTGTGAGAGAGGTGGCGTATGTGTGTGTGGGGTTGTGTGGGGAGGGGGAAATGTGTGTGTGTGTGTGTGGTGGAGTATGTGTGTGTGTGTGTGTGTGTGTGTGTGTGTGTGTGTGTGGGGACAGTGAGGTCAGGTACCTCAGTACCAGCCAGTGGAATGATGTGTGTTCGCTCTGCAGAGTGACGGGTGGAGAGCTGTTTGAAGACATCGTTGCCAGAGAGTACTACAGTGAAGCAGATGCTAGGTAAGAGTACACACACACACACACACACACACACACTCACACTCACACACACACACACACACTCACACACACACACACACACACACACACACACACACACACACACACACACATACACACACTCACACACACACACACACACACACACACACATACACACACTCACACACACACACTCACACACACACACACACACACACACACACACACACACACACTCACACACACACACACACACACATACCCCCCTGCACCCCCCGACACACATACTCCACCACACATACACACACACATACCCCCCTGCCTACACACACACACTCACACACTCACACTCACACACACTCACACACACACACACACTCACACACACACACACACACACACACATACACACACTCACACACACACACACACACATACCCCCCTGCACCCCCCGACACACATACTCCACCACACATACACACACACATAGCCCCCTGCACCCCCCGACACACATACTCCACCACACATACACACACACATAGCCCCCTGCCTACACACACACACACACACACACTCACACACTCACACTCACACACACTCACACACACACACACACACACACACACACACACACACACACACACACACACACAATTATTTTGCAGTAAGCATAAGTTTTTTCCAGTGTAATACATCCTACCCCCATACTAAATCTTCAAACATATTTAACCATGAACACGTTTGCACATCTTGTGTCTCTCAGGGTAAATATTTTACATGGAAGTCATTTGTCATCATGTCTTAATGTCCAATTAATCAATAAATAAATGGATAAAAAGCAGCAGTGTGTGTGTCAGGCCATGGACTGGATGAAATAGACTATCAGAGTTTCAAAACAAACCAAAGAACGCAATCAGCACTTTCCAAGGATACAGGGAGGAATCAATCAGTTTATATCTGCAGCAGCCCTGCTTTCCGAGTGCCCCACTGTGCAGGTTAATTAGCGCCTCCTGGATTTGACTAGTGCAATGACACACAGCTTCACATATTCAACATGATGACATGTAACTCCTTGATTTGTGATATGTCATTAACATTTTCTTTTGTATGTAACATTTTGACACTGTTACAGTCATATTTGGAAGAACTTCTCACATTGTCATGAAATTGTTCAAATAAAGAGTTGGGAAGGTTAGACACAGAAGGTCCTCCCATGAGCGCAGGGCACCTGGCTGGACTGGGCGCCTCCCAGCTGCTGACTGGGTGCTGTCTGGGTTTCGTCCGTAGCCACTGTATCCAGCAGATTCTGGAAGCTGTGCTCCACTGCCATCAGATGGGTGTCGTTCACAGAGACTTAAAGGTAAAAGCTCGCACAGCTACAGATGACATGAGGGGTCAGAATCCTGCCCTTGTAAGATTGTTAAAAATGAAAACAAAGTACAGTGCTGCAGTGTCACATTTTTGGCAGTAAATCTGTCATGAATGGCAATGCAATTTTGACTGACTTTGTTCTAACTGAGATTTATCAAAATCACTGTGATCACTTTAGACACGTTTAAACCTTTGCACATGACTAATGCCTGTTTCCAGAGAAGTTTGAATCAGTGATAAGGTGGGTGTGTCATTTCAGATTCAAAAACTGCAACAATACTGTGCTAATTCCCATGGATTACCTTAGCATCCTACCCATTTTTACAGGAGTATCTACACTAAATGCTGTATTTCTACACTCTTAAATGGTTCTGCAAAAATACTTGTTTTTGTTAGACTTTTAAGGAATACTGAATTTAATATATAATTATGTGTAATGTACTTTAAGGAATAAATACATTTCAGCTCTATTAAACAAAGAAGTGTAATCCTTGTCATAGATGCACACAGGTAGTTTCCGAAAGGAAATACAGCCATTTAGTGTTTTCGTAAGACCTTGTAATGCAAATACCAGTGAACCTGCAATGTGCATGTTGTCCACTTGAGGCCGCCAACAGGATGTCACTTGAGGTAGGTGTTTATAATCCCAATAGCTACAGCCTTTAACAATGAGACTCTGGTAGATCAAAATGAAAAGTCATAGAAACTTCCAACTAGATTCCAACTGACTTCTGAGAGAAACATCTTAATTTTGGAGCTGGGTTGCTGCCTCAGGGCAAACACGTTAGCTATATAACAGCAAGTCAGGTAGCTACATGTCTCATACCTTCATAACACCAATTATTATATTAGACTGGATGGTTCTACTACAGCAGTTAACCAAGATACCTGGTGATGACCATGTCACAGCAGTAATGGCTGTGGACTCCAGCCTTCCTGAGAGATTTTCACCTCACTGTCCATGTCCACTAACAGCAGTACATTACTGTTGTCTGGGTCACATCATCTCACAAAATGGAACCTCTTTAGTAGATGATGGGAAAGCTTTTCACTCCAGCTGGGAAGTGTGACGTGATTAGCTGTTGGCGACAGCAGCATGTGGGATGACATTATCTCCACGCATGTTTCAGTCCATAGAAGAGCTCGGGGGGAACGGCGGTTTAATCAGGGAGAACAGAAACCAACACCACCTACAATGTCCTTACCATGAACACTGCAGACATGCTACTGGCCATCTGTAAAACTCTCCTGCACGTGATACTTAAGGCCTCAGCTGTACACGTTTGATTGAGGCTGGCACACACTCCTTTAAACCAGGTGAACGTGTCTGATGAGCAGGTTAGCATAAGGGAAATTGTTGAAACCTATTGTATTTATAAACAGCAATACCACAATGTTGTACATGTGACATTTTTTTTGCAGCAAATATGAAATGTAAATATTGAAATTAGAAGCAGGTCTAGCATTCATTCCCACAGGCTTAAAGCCATGTCATAAGTGTAGATGAATGAGCTCCAGTGTCTCACAGAGCGTTGTGCAGAAGTAACAGCTCAGATGAGGTTGGTGTGGGCTGGAGAATACAGGAGAATCAGACGTGTTGGCAAGCAGGAGATGGAGGCGGCTGTGCGCTACATGCCCACGTCTCAGCTCTGATCAGATTTTCTTAGACTTATATGCATTTTATATAACCATTCTGTGTGTGTGTGTGTGTGTGTGTGTGTGTGTGTGTGTGTGTGTGTGTGTGTGTGTGTGCGTGTGTGCGTGTGTGTGCGTGTGTGTGTGTGTGTGTGTGTTCTAGCCAGAGAATCTGCTTCTGGCTTCCAAGTCAAAAGGAGCAGCAGTGAAGCTGGCAGACTTCGGCCTGGCAATTGAGGTGGAAGGAGAGCAGCAGGCATGGTTCGGTAATGACTCAAACACACTAGTGACCACTATTATACTGTAACTCTAGGTGGTTTGGTAATGACTCAAACACACTAGTGTCCACTACCATACTGTATAGCTCTAGGTGGTTCGGTAATGACTCAAACACAATAGTGTCTACTATTATACTGTATAGCTCTAGGTGGTTCGGTAATGACTCAAACCCAATAGTGTCCACTATTATACTGTAACTCTAGGTGGTTCGGTAATGACTCAAACACAATAGTGTCCACTATTATACTGTATAGCTCTAGGTGGTTCGGTAATGACTCAAACACACTAGTGTCCACTACCATACTGTATAGCTCTAGGTGGTTCGGTAATGACTCAAACACACTAGTGTCCACTATTATACTGTATAGCTCTAGGTGGTTCGGTAATGACTCAAACACACTAGTGTCCACTATTATACTGTATAGCTCTAGGTGGTTCGGTAATGACTCAAACACACTAGTGTCCACTATCATACTGTATAGCTCTAGGTGGTTCGGTAATGACTCAAACACACTAGTGTCCACTATCATACTGTATAGCTCTAGGTGGTTCGGTAATGACTCAAACACAATAGTGTCCACTATTATACTGTATAGCTCTAGGTGGTTCGGTAATGACTCAAACACACTAGTGTCCACTACCATACTGTATAGCTCTAGGTGGTTCGGTAATGACTCAAACACACTAGTGTCCACTATTATACTGTATAGCTCTAGGTGGTTCGGTAATGACTCAAACACACTAGTGTCCACTACCATACTGTATAGCTCTAGGTGGTTCGGTAATGACTCAAACACACTAGTGTCCACTATTATTCTGTATAGCTCTAGGTGGTTCGGTAATGACTCAAACACACTAGTGTCCACTACCATACTGTATAGCTCTAGGTGTGAGCTCATACTGTGAGCTAGCCTTACAGTAGAAGGACAGTGGATGGCTACTGTGCTCACAGCACCCTCTACTGCCTGCCAGGAACAGCAGAACCTGTCTGACACCTTCACTTCATATTCAGCTAATATTCAAAAGCATTTGCTGTGTTAGAAATTACGTATGGATTATGTTTTGTGAAAATGTATGCTAAGTAACAGAAGCTAGGATTAGCCACAGATAAGTTCTGTATTTTTTTAAAATGCATAACTTGTAGTAATTCAAAGTTCAAAGTTTGTTACTGTAAGCAATTTGTATACATACATATGTATAAACTGTAAGATGTACATTAGGTGCTGCATTAGTGCTGTATAACTCTGTGTAACTGTGTTAACTCTGGGCTATATAACTCTGCATAACTCTGTGTTAACTCTGTGTTAACTCTGTGTTAACTCTGTACTGTATAACTCTGTGATAACTCTGTGTTAATTCTGGGCTGTATAACTCTGTGTTGACTCTGGGCTGTATAACTCTGTGTTAACTCTGGGCTGTATAACTCTGTGTTAACTCTGGGCTGTATAACTCTGTGTTGACTCTGTGTTAACTCTGGGCTGTATAACTCTGTGTTAACTCTGGGCTGTATAACTCTGTGTTAACTCTGGGCTGTATAACTCTGTGTTGACTCTGGGCTGTATAACTCTGTGTTAACTCTGGGCTGTTTGGTCTTTTGCATAGAGGGTGAATGTGACATGATTATTCTCAGAAGATTTGGGCCAGTTTGCTGAAGTTCTGAACTGAGACCAGCCTGTTGCAGTCCTTGTCCTCGGCAGCCACACCTCCAGTTTAATATTAGCACTTTGCTCTTTCACACATATGTGCTCTCCGTTAGCTGTATGGGACAGAAAACAGCTGACTGGCACATCGAGACTGTGGGCTCTGGAGAGCAGAAACAGGAGACATAATAACTCGAGTCTCACAGAGACATCTGAGCTAGAATATTATGTTTTCTGTTCTGTTTTGTTTAATCTGGTTTATTTTTAATTCTACTAAACTAGTTCAGTATGTTCACCAGGAAAGTAAAATGTGGAACATTCAGTGTATGTGTGTGTGAGAGAGTTTGTGTGTGTGTGTGTGCTTGTGTGTGCATGTGTGTGTATGCATGTGTGTGTGTGCGTGCGTGCGTGTATGTGTGCGCGTGCGTGTGTTTGTGCATGTATGCATCTGTGTGTGCGCGTGTGTGCGTAAGCATGTGTGAGTGTGTGTGTGTGTGTGTGTGTGTGTGTGTGTGTGTGTGTGTGAGTGTATGGGTGTGTATGGGTATGTGTGTGTGTCGGTATGTGTGAGAGAGAGGGATGGGTATGTGTGAGAGAGAGAGAGCTTCCCTCCCTAACAAAGCTTCTGTTTGTTTTATTAACTTTCTGGTTTAAATGTCTTCATTGTTAGTTTGTGGACGGTTCAGGTTTTGAAGGCACCTGTCATTTGTAATGCAGTAGAATGTGCCAGGCAGTGAGAGGCATGTGAGGTGACTGTCAGCGTGACGCCCACTGTTCCGACTCTCCACATGCCTGGAGAACACCCAGAGTTCTGAGGAAGAGATGCCACGCCACACAACACCACAGTGCCCTCTACAGGGCAATAGCTCACTCTTTCCCATTATTCAGTTAACCATGTCACCTAATCTAGATAATCAATTTAAGAAATGTTTCCCTCAGGATTTTGCTTTACATTAATTACCTGTGTATACTTTCCCCTGTGCAGTGTGTACTTACCTGTGTGTACGTACCTCTGTGCTGTGTGTAATTACCTGTGTGTACTTACCTGTGTGCTGTGTGTACTTACCTCGGTGCTATGTGTAATTACCTGTGTGTACTTACCTCTCTGCTGTGTGTAATTACCTGTGTGTACATACCTCTCTGCTGTGTGTACTTACCTGTGTGTACGTACCTCTCTGCTGTGTGTAATTACCTGTGTGTACATACCTCTCTGCTGTGTGTAATTACCTGTGTGTACATACCTCTCTGCTGTGTGTAATTACCTGTGTGTACATACCTCTCTGCTGTGTGTAATTACCTGTGTGTACATACCTCTCTGCTGTGTGTAATTACCTGTGTGTACATACCTCTCTGCTGTGTGTAATTACCTGTGTGTACTTACCTCTCTGCTGTTTGTAATTACCTGTGTGTACATACCTCTCTGCTGTGTGTAATTACCTGTGTGTACATACCTCTCTGCTGTGTGTAATTACCTGTGTGTACATACCTCTCTGCTGTGTGTAATTACCTGTGTACATACCTCTCTGCTGTGTGTACTTACCTGTGTGTACTTACCTCTCTGCTGTGTGTAATTACCTGTGTGTACATACCTCTCTGCTGTGTGTACTTACCTGTGTGTACGTACCTCTCTGCTGTGTGTAATTACCTGTGTGTACGTACCTCTCTGCTGTGTGTAATTACCTGTGTGTACATACCTCTCTGCTGTGTGTAATTACCTGTGTGTACATACCTCTCTGCTGTGTGTAATTACCTGTGTGTACATACCTCTCTGCTGTGTGTAATTACCTGTGTGTACATACCTCTCTGCTGTGTGTAATTACCTGTGTGTACATACCTCTCTGCTGTGTGTAATTACCTGTGTGTACATACCACTCTGTTGTGTGTAATTACCTGTGTTGTGGGCTAGTAAGTGAGTGTTGCCTTCCTGTCTGTGTGACTGCAGGCTTTGCTGGCACACCTGGATACCTGTCGCCTGAGGTATTACGGAAGGACCCCTATGGAAAGGCAGTAGACCTCTGGGCCTGTGGTGAGAGTTCATATGCAAATACATAAACATGTGCATATACACACATGCAAAATATTTACCGCATAAAAATCCTGTTGAATTTATATGAATAATCTGACAATAGCTGTGGAGCAGCTGTTAGATTAACACTGCAAATATCCACTGCTTCACTATTCTAAAGCACATGTGAGAACTTTCATTAATGAAGCGTTGTAAACAAATTAATTTCACATTATAGAATAAAGTGGAATGAATGCAGATCCACATAGTTCTTCCTTAATCCATCCCTTCCCTTAGTAGCGGGAGATGGCCATAATCCCTGTCAATGTCTTTGTCCATGTTATCTTCATGCTGCTTAGGAATAAGAGTTTCTTGGAAAGATTCAGTTTGCATGTGATTACTATTGAGTTTTTTTATTTAACAGGGTTGTTTAAACACGATTAAGCATAAAAGGGAATTTAAATGTCATTGCTGTTTAAATATCTCTTCAAATCCCAGGCTGACATTCAACAAATCCCCAACATAGGTTTCAGAAGGTGCCAGTCATCACTGTTCACTGTGTGTGTTCACAGTGTGTTCAAAGTGTGTGTTTAAAGTGTGTGGTCACAGTGTGTGAGCTGTGTGTGTTTACAGTGTGTGTTTATAGTGTGTGGTCACAGTGTATGGTCACAGTGTGTGTTCACAGTGTGTGTTCATAGTGTGTTTGAGCTGTGTGTGTTCACAGTGTGTGTTCATAGTGTATTTGAGCTGTGTGTGTTCAAAGTGTGTGTTCTCAGTGTGTGTTCATAGTGTGTGTTCACAGTGTGTTAGAGCTCTGTGTTCATAGTGTGTGTTCACGTTTGTGTACTGTTGGTCCTGTATTTCGGATCTACCCTCACATGTCTACCCCAGTGGTGTAGTGCTTTAGGGGCAGTTTCGTGTCTACCCCAGTGGTGTGGGGCTTTGCTGTGGCTACGCTACTACTGAACACATGTACTGTCATGCATGGAGAATCACAGCTATAAAGCACAGGTGTATTAGAGACTCTGCACGGTAATGTTACTGGACAGTGGAGTTAATTGTTTTGTGTTGAGTTGCCCGCTGTGTGACTCCCTGTGCTCATTCTCCCCTGCCAGGTGTGATTCTCTACATCTTGCTGGTGGGGTATCCTCCCTTCTGGGACGAGGATCAGCACAGACTGTACCAGCAGATCAAAGCCGGCGCGTATGATGTTAGTACTGCCTGGGACTGTTCTCTCACTGTGTGTTGCATGGAATCACACACGCCATCTGTTCATGAGGACTGTGCATTTCACACACATTACACCAAGCTTTATGAGTGGTTATTAATGTTTATGTATGCTTCATTGGATGTGATAAGGTTAAATTAGCCCTGACTGCCAAGCTATCATGTCATCTGTGCAGTGGAACCTGGGAAGGGAAGCACATATCAAATGTAACTTAGTTTTTCCTTCTGAAGCAAATCCAATAATAACAGAGACCATTGACATCTTAAGTGGGTAAGGAAATATGACCTTACTGGGAATTAGAGGGATAATATTGGTATAAACATCACCCAGAGGACAGTGTGTTATGGCATTAGTTAATACAGAAATTTGCACATGCACAGACAAAACCAGAGATATCCAGAACCTGTTAGCCTTTATAAATATATTCATTTCTGTTGGACTGACAGTTTAAGAGTGCACAGAACTGTGAAAATTTAGCAAAGTTATACAATTGCTGAGAACCTGGCACATAGTCCTTAAACTCAGTGAGACTACTGAAGTGCTTTCAGAACGTGGCTCATAGTCCTTAAACCCAATCAAACTACTGAAGTTCTTTCATAAGCAAAAAATGACAGTGAGCTCCCTGATTAATGCCGAACAAACAATTTAATGATACAAATGATGTTTATAAATGGACTTTGTGCCAGACATTTAAAACTCATCTTGATTAAATAATGGGTTGTGTGCACAACAACACATCTGTATACCATCATACTAATGTACAGTGAATCCTGCTTCTCTGGCAGAAGCAATTGTAAGCAATATTCTCAAAAACATTTCTGTTTTGGCTCACAAATCAACATCATGTGTGTGATTTTTTAGAAGTTAATATATTAGTTTGAAAACTAGAGTCTGCTTCTCTTTATAAAACTATCACTGTCTGCATATCTTTGTTGTTGTTGTTATTTTATTTGATTATTCCTTACATCTGTGTGCTTCATTCCAGTTCCCATCCCCAGAGTGGGACACTGTCACTCCCGAGGCCAAAGATCTGATTAATAAAATGCTCACTATCAACCCTGCCAAGCGCATCACTGCTGCCGAAGCCCTGAAGCACCCATGGATCTCAGTGAGTCCACCTTAACAAACACACCTGTGTATCTCAATGTGTCCACCTTAACAAGCACACCTGTGGATCTCAGTGAGTGTACCTTAACAAACACACTCATGGATTTCAGTGAGTCCACCTTAACAAATACACCTGTAGATCTCAGTGAGTCCACCTTAACAAACACACTCGTGGATCTCAGTGAGTCCACCTTAACAAACACACTTGTGGATCTCAGTGAGTCCACCTTAACAAACATTCCTCTAGATCTCAGTGAGTCCCCCTTAACAAACACACCTGTGGATCTCAGTGAGTCCACCTTAACAAACACTCCTCTGGATCTCAGTGAGTCCACATTAACAAACACTCCTCTGGATCTCAGTGAGTCCACCTTAACAAACACACCTGTGGATCTCAGTGAATCCACCTTAACAAACACACTCATGGATCTCATGTTTTAAATAAGCTTGTATTTGCTTAGTTAAGGTATTTGTTTAGTTCTTTTAGTCCTAATCCCAGTGTTTTGTAATCTTAACTTTAGCCCTTTTCTAATCCTAACTGCAGTCCTCTGTAACTGTGCTTCTTTTTAGCATCGCTCTACTGTGGCATCCTGCATGCACAGACAGGAGACTGTGGAGTGCCTGAAGAAGTTCAACGCTCGGAGGAAGCTGAAGGTACACTGTAGTGACACAGCACGACTCACCGAGTCACTGAGGCTGAGTACCGGAGTCAATGAGGCTTAGTAACAGAGTCACTGAGGCTCAGTATAGTGGGGCTGTTCTTAACGTTAAGCCTTTTTTGATAGACCATAAAACAAATTCAGTTTCTTTTCATGGAGATGTGCTGGTATCCAGTAGTGAAATGCTGGTATCTAGTGGAGACGTGCTGGTATCTAGTGGAGATGTCCTGGTATCTAGTGGAGACATGCTACTGTCCAGTGGAATCGGGCTGGTATCTAGTGGAGATGTGCTGGTATCCAGATGCTGGTATCTAGTGGAGAAGTGCTGGTGTCCAGTGGAGGTGTGCTGGTATCTAGTGGAGATGTGCTGGTATCTAGTAGAGATGTACTGGTATCCAGTAATGACATGCTTGTATCTAGTTGAGACAAGCTGGTATCTAGTGGAGCCATGCCGGTATCTAGTGGAGACATGCTGGCAACTAGTGGAGACGTGCTGGTATTTAGTGGAGTCATGCTGATATCTAGTGGAGACAAGCTGGTGTCCAGTGGAGTCATGCTGGTATCTAGTGGAGATGTGCTGGTATCTAGTGGAGACATGCCGGTATCTAGTGGAGACATGCTGGTCCCTGTCTGTGCTGAGCAAATCACACGTGAGAACAATTACAACCAGAAATAATCGACCTCCTGTCCTCATCTACAGGGTTCATATAGGGTCACGTAACCTATTTCACTGGAGCCAAAGTCATCTATGCAGCAAGGCAGTCAGTGACTCTACTCAGTCTCATATAAACCAACCATTTGACTGACTGAAATCCATCCATCAGAATGGCTTAGAGAGACACACGAGTATACGTCTGTCCAAATGCTCTGTCCGAGCACTCTGTCCAAATATTCTGTCCAAACACTCTTGGACATTTTTGTGGTAAATGCATCTACAGTGAGATGGAGATAGCTGTCAGCTGTCAGCTGTCAACAGCCTCATAATACCCTAGTGGTGCTGCCACTATAACATAGTTATTAAAGGGTGAAGGGAGAAAGGTGTCCATCACAGGTGTTGATTCATCTGTACTGGTGGAAGCAGGCATCTCATAAAGATTTGCATTATTCCATTTGTATGCAAACTGTTAACACAGAGACAAGGATGTTGGAACACCATCCTGGCCAGGCAAAAGGGATTGGTGTACTCCACTGGTACCTTCAAGCTTCACTGGTACCTTCAAGCTTGAGAGTGTTGAGAGTGTAGGGGGTGTTGAGAGTGTTGAAAATGTTAGGAGTGTTGGGTGTGTTTGAGAGTGTTGGGGTTGTTGAGAGTGTTGGGGTGTTAAGGGTGTTGGGGTGCTGAGAGTGTTGAGAGCGTTGGTGGTGTTAGGAGTGTTGAGGGTGTTGGGAGTGTTGAGAGTGCTGAGAGTGTTGGGGTGTTGAGAGTGTTAAGAGTGTTAGGAGTGTTGAGGGTGTTGGAGGTGTTGAAAGTGTTGAAAGTGCTGACAAGGTTGAGGGTGTTGAGAGGGCTGAGAGTGTTGGGGTGTTGAGAGTGTTGAGGGTGTTGAGAGTGCTGAGAGTGTTGAGAATGTTGAGGGTGTTGAGAGTGTTAGGAGTGTTGAGGGTGTTGGGGGTGTTGAAAGTGTTGAGGGTGTTGAAAGTGTTGAAAGTGCTGAGAGTGTTGAGAGTGTTGATAATGTTGAGCGTGTTGAGAGTGTTGGGGGTGTTGAGAGTGTTGAGAATGTTGAGGGTGTTGAGAGTGTTAGGAGTGTTGAGGGTGTTGGGGTGTTGAAAGTGTTGAGGGTGTTGAAAGTGTTGAAAGTGCTGAGAGTGTTGAGTGTTGATAATGTTGAGCGTGTTGAGAGTGTTGGGGGTGTTGAGAGTGTTGAGGGTGCTGAGAGTGCTGAGAGTGTTGAGAATGTTGAGGGTGTTGATTTATAAAGTCCCTGCTGGCTTGCTCTGACAGGAAGTGTCATGCTCAGACCAAGTGCCAGCGTGCAGTTGCTGCCCCAGTGGATCATGTTTACCTGAGCACAGCTGTCTCCAGCACAGCGGCCCCTCCTCTCCCCAGGCCTACATGCTTGATTTAGTGCCTAAAGGACATAATGATTAGTGGTGAATTCAGGCAGGAAATATTACACAGCAGTGCTGTAGGCCTCAAAGAGTGAGGCTGGAAGCTTGCTTGCTTCTAATTAATTTCATTCATAAAATACCTCAAACATGATCCTTTTAAAATAGACTTTAGAATCAGAGCTTGTGAAATGGAGAAACAAGGTGTGGTTGGTTTACACAGGATATTTCATGCATGATATATAGAGTTTTTCCAGATTAACATTTGAAGATAATGATAATTATTAAAAATCAACTATATTATACTCAATGTATTTCCAAAATCTAACAATATGAAGACCAATGACAATTATTTGGAGAGTATTGATATTCTCAATGAATTTAGAATAGAATAATTTTTTGATCAGTGTCAGTGAAACACATCCTGTGTCACTTAGTCTCACTCTCAAAGCAGTCAATGACCAGATTCTGTTACTCAGTTAGCTTCTGCACTGTAGAGTCCTGTGTGTGTTTCTTTTTGAATTAGACCAAAAGTTTGAAGTTTTAAAATGTCACTATGCCAATGCATTTGAAGCTCCTTGCTGTGTGACTGCTCTGTGACTGCTCTGTGACTGCTCTGTGACTGCTCTGTGACTGCTCTATGACTGCTCTGTGACTGCTCTGTGACTGCTCTATGACTGCTCTGTGACTGCTCTGTAACTGCTCTGTGACTGCTCTATGACTGCTCTGTGACTGCTCTGTCTTTGTTTCCAGGGAGCCATTCTAACCACCATGCTTGCCACCAGAAATTTTTCAGGTATGTGCAATGGTTATTTTAGCCAATGAATAAAGCCAACTCGGTCAGGGTTATTTCTGAGTGTCAGGCCTCTTTGCTGTGGTTGTGGGTGTGTTCATATCTCTTGTAGTTTTGTAGCCTTGATGTCCTGAGCTCAGAGAGCTCACAGAGCCCTGGAGTACCGTTCTGGTTCATGTGTTCATATCATTCTCATTAGATGATCTCACTGCTTTCCCTAACAAGATAATCCAACTACTTCAATGTGTGACATTCTGAATCACCTGCCCACATCAGTCCAGTTCCATTTCAAATACACTGGCTTCCTGGCTCACTACACACTCTGTTTAACCTTCTACTGCTCATGTATAAATATTTGCAGGACCTAGCTGAACCTATACAGCCCTACTGCCCTGCCTGCACAGGTCCTATGATGTTGGGTTAGTGTTTACATTTTTGTTGCACACTGAGGTCCTGTGATGTTGGGTTAGTGTTAGTGTTATACAGCTCTGTTGCCCTGCATGCACACTGAGGTCCTCTGACCTCAAATTTAGACTGACCTCAGCAGGAGTTAGATATTTTAGTGTCATAGGCACTAATTTTTCTACAATCTCTTCTTTTAAAGTTGAGCTTAAAACACATCTGTTCTCTCAAAACTTTCACTATTCTACTTCTATATGTAATTTCTAATTTAAAACAACAAATGTTTCGGTACTCTGTAAACCTTTGGCTCTACCCTCTTCTATGGCCATACCCAGTGAGTGTAATGGGAGAGTAAGTCTATAGGAATATATGTCATGCAATGCTGTATTTACCCTTAACACCTGACCTGCCCTAACCCCCTGGAGTTTGTGAAGGTAGTGTTTTTGAAAACATTTCTCCAGGGTAAATTGCTCGAATGGGCTGAAATAATATTCCAGTACAGGGCTCAGGAGGCTATTTAATGAGTGAGGTTAACAAAAACACGGGAGGCTAATAAACAGAGACAAAGGAAAACACTGAGGCAAGTAACACACCAACTAAGTATACAAATAAAATGACAGTAACTTCACTAGAAGACAAAACACAGGGTTTAAATAACCAAGACAATCAGGCACGAAACAGACTCAGGTGAACATGGGAACAGGGAGAACACGGACTGGAATGAAGGAACACATGATTGGCGGAGAAAACGAAACCAAGGTGCGGAACAAGGAAGTGAAGGAAAAACAAAGACACGACAGGGAAATCATAAAACAGGGACGCCGGGAGGGTGGCCAGTCGTCACAGTTGGTGAAAGTTGATATATAAATTGAACATTATTATTATTAGTAGTAGTATAATTATTATTATCTATACTCGAAATATATAGCTTGGGGTTGAGTAATAGCAAGCAGCTTCTTTGAACTGTTAGGCAGAAAAATGAACTATTATATACCATGGATTATCTATTATTGATTATCTTTTATTGATTATCTATTATCCTTCTTATTAACATTATTAACCCAGAGCAGAGCCCCACATTGACTATTGAGTGGAATCAGTGGGAAAGAGAATAAAACACAGTGAGTGTCGAGACAAGAAACCCATGACACGTTGCCATGGACTTCATTCATTCATTCATTCATTCATTCATTCATGCATTTATTCATTCATTCATTCATTCATTCATTCATTCATTTTTTCCTTTCCTGTCCTGCACTGTTCTGTTATACTCACTGATCAAGTGTACCATGTTCCTTCAGAAATGTGGCCTTTTTTTCTCTTTGACAGTTTTGACTTTTGTATGTTATTTTTTTGCTGGACTCTCACAGAAACAGGAAGATTTTAATCATTATTAATCAATTTAATAAATATATCCAAATTTAATAAATATATTACTGACCAGTTTCTGTCCACACTATGAACATGGTGATATTAAAGTTTTTCTCAGTTGCTTTGGTGCATTTCCTGAATTATCACAAACATTTGCAAAACAACAAGTGTATTCCTCAAAACAATTAGTGTATTTCTCAAAACAATTCTTACAAACAGCAGCAGACAATAGACCTGCAAAATCCCATAACCTGCTCCAAATCTTTCGTTTATTTCATGAAATCGAACATATCAGTGCTGTCAGAAAGTGTGTCAGTGTTTATAAACAAGATAGAAACGATTAACCATGTTGTCACTATAACAATGACAATGTACTCTGAGTTTTGTGATGGCTAAGGTTCTGATAGCAGTGGGGTTTCACTTTCTCTGTGAGTCACATCAATGTCAACAGTACAATTCCATGTTATTTTATGTAGGACACTGATGGAAAGATTAGACAGGATTTACATTTATGGTTTTCCTGTTTGTATTATTGCAATACAAAAGAAATACAAGGCACCACACGCACTCACCATCACACACACACCTCAACTCACACACACACACCTTAACTTACACACACTCACCATCACACATACACCTCAACACACACACTCACCATCACACACATAACACACTCACACTCACCATCACACATACTCACCATCACACATACACCTTAACAACATAAACCTCAATACACACACAGACTCACCATCATGCCCACACCTCAACACACACACTCACCATCATACACACCCCTCAACACACACAAACTCACCATCACACACACACTCACCATCACACGCACACCTCAACACACACACACACACACTCACCATCGCACACATGCTCCTCTTCACACACACACACACACACACACACACACACACACACACACACACACACACACACTCACCATCATAAGCGCAAGTCAGGATTCATCTGAGTGCAGTTCATCAGTTCAGACATGTACCAAAAAGTTTATCAGAAATGCTATAATAAAATATAAATGACAGATTATGACAACTGGTTCAACACCTTTGAAAGTAACGACTTATGAAATGAACTAATGCCTAAATCTTTTTTTTTTCTTTTGACTTTTCAACAGAGAGCAACTCTAATCCATTTTGATCAACAGCAGACAGTTTGCCTGAATGTTCCAGAGCGTTTGCGCTGGAGAATGACAAACTGCGTTTGTGTAGTGCACAAATGACTAGATGATTTGCAGGTTGAACGAACATTTCAACAATGATCTGAGAACTGTACCAAAGCAACAGAAGAAAAACTGGGCAGTGGTGCTGGTGTATTTACCTGTACTGGTGCACCTGCTGTGGTGAGGGTGACCAGGGTGATCCTAGAACTGATCCTGGACCACCACCCACAATTATCCAGTCAAGGTGTTTTTATTAAAATTATGTTTCTATAGTGAGAGTAGGATGGATATATTATATTCTGTGCATTTGAAACTTTTAGGTTGGGTCATTGTCAGACATCCGAGTGTTTATGATTAATTTGTTTTTGAATGATCTGTCCCAAAATAAACGGACCCATTGCAGCCATCTCAAATGTGCTTTGAGACTTGAGCTACACTGGAGTAATTTGAGCTTGGCATTACAAGGCCTCAGTCCCTGCTGATGAGTCCCTCTTATTCTAAATCTTCCCAATCGATTATTTTACTGCAACCAAACAGACCACACATTCTCTTCAACTGGTCAAGGATGAAAGAAACTGTAGCAGTAAATGTTGTGTCAGGGATGAACGTACCGTGGTGTGGCAGCTTGGCCAGAACCACTGAACATTCAGCTCTCAGATCTCAAAATAAGAGAATATGTCACTGTGTTGTTCTGTTAGGTTGCTATAACACATTCTTTCATCATTCATTGATCAAGAACAATACAGACAAATCTCTTACTCAGTTTATGTAGAAACACTCAAAAGGAGGTCTTTTGTATTTATGAATTATATAAATAAACACAGTGAGAGAGTTTTGCCACTAGCTCAGATGTCGTTCTAGCATGTGTGAAGGTATGATGGGCGTTAGCATGTCTGTTGCAGGCAGTGAACTGGAACTATGAGGCTAAGAGGGTCATGACTCTTCAAATGTGTTGTGACACACAAGGGATTGAAGGGATGAAAGGGGCTGGATTGGGCTTGTCTCAACTACATCAGGCCCCTCCCTCTCAGCTGCTGGGGAATTCTGATGTGGAACTGCAACTATTATCTTCTCAACCTTCAAACGGACAGAATGATTCCAGCCTTCTTCACCCATCTCTTACCATGACCTATAAGCTCTATGCCTGACTTAAAAGAGAGAGAGAGAGAGAGAGAGAGAGACAGACAAAGATAGTCAGAGAGAGAGAATGGAGATTTACAGTCCACTTACATGTGGTTGCTATTTATACTCATCAGACAAGCCTCAGGCAGATCTGTCCTTTCAGTTTTTTATAGCTATTTCCTCAGCTGTTAATGGTGTATGCGTGTGTGTGTGCATGTGTGTGTGTGTGTGAGTGTGTGTGTTAGTGTGTGTATGTGTGTGTGTGGGTGTGTGTGTGCGTGCGTGTGTGTGTGTGTGTGTGTGTGTGTTGGGACTGTAGTGGGGCTGGTTCTGGTCCAGATTGGCCCTTTAGCATCTAAAGGCTGCTGAATTCAGACTGGGAGGGAGGTGAAGGATTTCCCCTTTTCCCACTTTCCCCTGGGGGAGGCTGGGAAAACCCCGACAGTTGCAGTCCCAGCACACAGACGCCATGGCCCTGGAGATCAGGCTACATGCTCACCAGCTGGGCAGAGCAGCAAGATAAAATTAGAAAACATGTAGATGAAAATAATATAGCAGTAGGGAAACGACCTGATACGACTCGTGTGTGAACATGTGCGATAATGAGCGGTGCTCTCTGAGAGGCAGAGAGAGAATGAAGGAAAGAAGGAGGAGATGAGGGTGTGTTCACGAAAGCAACACAGGCCAAGCCCTGACACAGCTCCAGCCCACTGCAGTGTATCTGTCACTAACACTCTCGGGCAGGAATGTGCTGCCTGAGGTGCAGCTCTCCCCTGCCCCATTCTCTCAGCCCAGCCAGGGACAGCTACTCCGCACAGCCGCCATGCCCAGCTGCAACTTTGCACATGTGGAGTGACATTTGAGAAGCGGCCTGCAGCTTGTAACTGAGTGTGATAGGCCACTGAGCTAGGGGAAGGGGAGTTCTGCCCAAGTTCTGCTGGACCTGCTAACGTGGACCGGGGCGATTAGAGCCATATCATGCCCTTTGCACTCCTTTTCTGGGCTTTTATGCCTCTTCTGATCGCTCTCTCCCTCTTCTTCTTCTCTTGCTCAGGAGGAAAGAGTGGTACCAACAAGAAAACAGATGGAGTGAAGGTAGGACTAAAGGAACTGTCACCTCACTGCACGTGTCCCACATAGTCCTCTGGGACTGCAGAAACACGGCACCAGGAAGTGTGGAAGTGGGAATTGTTTTTCTGCACTTGGGGTTTGAGTTTTTGTTATGTGTTTTGACTCTGGAGACCTGCTGTATCCTAAGAAACTGCAGAGTTTTTTGTGGTGTTGGGTACAGAGCACAAACACCCAGAAACTGTGTGCAGGACACGCTGGAAGACACATGTTCTAAAGAGGTCCACACACTTCAGATAGTGGTCAGAAGGTGTCTGAGCGTTACTGGGCGTGGTTGTTTGGCAGAGTGAGTGAGTTTGTGTTACAGCATGTAAGAGTGTGTGTGTAAGAAGGTTTCTTTGTCTTGTGTGCATGATTGTAACTGTGTGTGTGTGTGTGTGTGTGTGTGTGTGTGTGTACATGTATGATTGAAACTTACACAGAGCCAATCTTCTTTCATGCTATTTCCTCAGCTATCATGGTCCAGCTCAGGGGCCAGAGTGTGTGTGTATGCATGTGTGTGTGTGTGTGTGTGTGTGTGTGTGTGTGAGCAAGCACTGTGGCTATTTGAGCTTGCTGATAGCTCAGTGCAGTGTGTTTGCGCGCATGTATTTGTGTGTGTATATATACATGTGTGTGTATATATGTATGTGTGTGTGTGTGTGTGTGTGTGTGTGTGTGTGTGTGTGTGTTTGTGTGTGTATGTGAGTGCACATGTGATATGTTATAGTTATTTGAGATTGGTGCTTTGGCAAGTGCAGTGCAGTGTGTGTGTGTATGTTTGTGTTACTAGCCCTCTTCAGTGTGGGGACACAGGCCCTTCATTAGTGGCTCTGCACACACACACACGCACACACACACACACACACGCCCCCACACACACCCACACACCCACACACACACACACACACACACACACACACACCCACACACACACACACACACACACACACACACACACACACACACACACACACACACACCCCACACACACACACACGCACACCCACACACACACGCACGCACCCACACACACACACCCACACACACACACACACACACACACACACACACACACGGACCCACACACACACACACCCACCCACACACATACACACACACACACACACACACTCACACACACACACACACACACACACACACACACACACACACACTGGAATGTCTCTGGTTTCCCTGTGGTGCCCCAGCGTCCGTCTCCATCTCATTCTGTGTGTTCCTGTCTAACCTTTTTTCGTTTCTTTTCCAGAAAAGGAAGTCCAGTTCCAGTGTCCAGCTGATGGTGAGTGTGAATGCCCCTCTTCTCCAGGTCGCTTAGCGACATCTCTTACCACTACTTTCCTTAAACATGGAAAGTGGTTCCTGGCGCCCCCTAGCTGTGAAAGGCTGGCCAGCGCATGCAGCGCTGTGTGGCTCTCCTTCTGCATGGAGCTGGACTTTCTTTTTTTGATGCTGTCAGTCCCATCTCTAATGTCCCCCTGTGTTTCTGCTGTGTGTGGGGCCCCTGACGTGCTGGAGCCTTCTTCATCCGCCCTCTTCCTCTTAGCCCTGAGTCTTCCAACGACGTGAAGCCCACCAGCCAGAAAATAACTGAATGGATTGATTCTTTTTCTTTTTAAGGCACAGGAGAGAAGACAAGTGAGGTCACTGGGTTAACCCTTTGGCTGCTGCAGCCCGGCATGGTTCAAGCCTTGTTCTTGGCTGCAGGAAACTAACCCTATCTGTGTCATTTACAGGAGTCGTCTGAGAGCACTAACACTACTATTGAAGATGAGGACACCAGGGGTGAGTGGTCCTCCCTGTACTACAGCTGTCCACACCACACACATTTGCACAAACAAATCAGATTAAATACAAAAAGTTCACATTTATATATGAATTATACAGTGATGTTGAACATGAGGCGGGGCTTAGTGCTGTCAGTCAAACATTTTCAGATGTAGCAGGAATTTTCCTGAATATGAAAATTCTATACTCCAGTACTGTCCTATAATACTACAATATTATAATTCTACAGTCCTGCAGTCTTACAGTCCTATAATTCTACAGTCCTGCAGTCTTATAATTCAACACTCGTGCAGTCTTACAGTCCTATAATTCTACAGTCCTATGATTCTACAGTCCTGCAGTCTTACAGTCCTATGCAATAATGTATCTAGTGTACATACCACTAGAGTTGCTTTCAGTTGCACAATTCTCCAGGATGAATTGGACTTGATGAAAAACACACACACACACACACTTCCTGCTTGTTTGTGCTATATTCGTCAGCTGCTCTGAAACCCCAGTATGGACTTTTGTGTTAGTTATGTCACCTGAAGGTGCATGCTTATGGAAAGTGTCACATTTTCACTAGCTCTGTTTTCCTGGACCACAGAATCTACTAAGCCTATCGCTCATCACTATCACACTGGTATGACCTACTAACATCCTTCACGTTTGGACAGTTTCTGATAGAGCGCAGAGAGCGAGTCCAGCGTGAGTGTCTTGTATTTTCAATCCGCTGTGAAAGTGTCACTCTGTGCTTCTCAGTAAGGAAACAGGAGATCATAAAGGTGACTGAGCAGCTGATTGAAGCCATCAGCAACGGGGACTTTGAAAGTTACACGTGAGTCACCAGCTCCCTCTTTCTAGCTTTGTCTCTCTCCTCACACCTCTGTTATTTCTCTTCTTTCTCTTGCTTGGTCTCTCTTTTACTTTTGTATATAGACGCACTCAGTCAATGATCCCTCTGCAAATGGTGCGTAGCCTTGTATCACACACAGAGCGAATCATTCTATATAATAAAGAGCCTCGTTTTGCAAGGAAGAGTCATAGGCGATGGAAGCAGAGCTGTCAGGGGGGTGTTACTCACTGGGCATTTCAGGGTTTGCATGGGCTACAGCTGATACCAACACTGTCCTATGTAATGGAGAACATTTCAGAGGTACACACAATCCCACCAGTACACAAATCTTTGAGCATGCAAACGTCACTGTTGAACTGCAGGTAAGGAGATTTGTGCTCATTCATCTTGGAAGTGATGTTTCCAATCACACACGTGTACCTCTGAAACTGGCTTGTATTTGCGAGCCACTCTAGAGTTAAAACATCCCCACAAACCTGACACTACATCATCTGATGGTAGATTAGCTATTAGCTCTTTGTACTGTGGCTTTGAGGTGTTTTACTCTAATAGCTTTTGGAGGCTGAAAGTGACAGAAGATTTTAAGAATAATGGAAGATTTGACTCTCTGTCATAGCATAGAAAACTGCAGTTTAAACCCCTCCCACTGAACAGCCCCCCCACCTCGAAACAGCCCAATCCCCTACACAGCCCCTCCCACTGAATACCTCCCCTTAACAACCCCACCCACTGAATGTCCCCCATTAACAGCTCCAACCACTGAATGCCCCCATTAACAACCTCACCCACTGAATGCCTCCATTAACCACCCCACCCACTGAATGCCACCCCCATTAACAGCCCCACCTACTGAATGCCCCCCCCATTAACAACCCCACCCAATGAACATCCCTTTCCACGAACAGCTGTGCCCACTGCACAGAACCGCCATGGCAACACCTCATCTGCAGAACATGTGCTATGTTTCTGTGTGTACAGGAAGATGTGTGACCCCAGTGTAACTGCCTTTGAGCCTGAAGCCTTGGGGAACCTGGTGGAGGGACTGGACTTCCATCGTTTCTACTTTGAGAACTGTAAGTCTTCCTGTGTTCACTAATGTGCATCGGCTTGGGCCCTAGATCTACCTACCTACCCAACATTGGGCCCTAGATCTACCTACCTACCTAACATTGGGCCCTAGACCTACCTACCTACCCAACATTGGGCCCTAGACCTACCTACCTACCCAACATTGGGCCCTAGACCTACCTACCTACCTACCCAACATTGGGCCCTAGACCTACCTACCTACCCAACATTGGGCCCTAGACCTACCTACCTACCCAACATTGGGCCCTAGACCTACCTAACTACATAACCTGTCACCCCATTAACATGCACAGCAGTATTTGCAAATAAGAATCATTGTGGTGAGAGTGGCTGTGTGAGCTGGGTGTGACCTAAAGGTGCAGAGCTGGGTGTGGCTAACACAGGTGCTGAGGTAGGCGTGGCTAATTCAGGTGCAGAGCGGGGTGTGGCTAACACAGGTGCTGAGGTAGGCATGGCTAATTCAGGTGCAGAGCTGGGTGTGGCTAACACAGGTGCTGAGGTAGGCGTGGCTAATTCAGGTGCAGAGCTGGGTGTGGCTAATTCAGGTGCAGAGCTGTGCATTGCTAATACAGGTGCAGAGCTGGGTGTGGCTAACACAGGTGCTGAGGTAGGCGTGGCTAACACAGGTGCAGAGCTGGGTGTGGGTAACACAGTGCTGAGCTGTGGCTAACAAAGCTGGTTTAGAGTCACATCTACCACCCCTGCCTGGTGAAGATACACGGAGACAAACATCTTACTGTTAAAACATCTCTTTTGGTTCAGTGTTTTGTACTTCAGTAATTTGTACCTCAGTGGTTTATGCTTCAGTGGTTTATGGTTCAGTAGTCTGCACTTCAGTAGTTTGTATTTCAGTGGTTTGTACTTCAGTGGTTTGTATTTCAGTAATTTGTACTTCAGTGGTTTGTATTTCAGTGGTTTGCATTTCAGTGGTTTGTACTTAAATGGTTTGTATTTCATTAGTTTGTACTTCAGTGGTTTGTGCTTCAGTGGTTTGCGGTTCAGCAGTTTGCACTTCAGTAGTTTGTATTTTGGTGGTTTGTACTTCACTGGTTTGTAATTCAGTGGTTTGTATTTCAGTGGTTTGTATTTCCGTAGTTTCTACTTAATTCTGGAAGTTCTCTGCTCCATTTTTGTGAGTTGTTTCTGTTGTGCTGTATATGCTCTGTTCTCCTCACACTCCACTTCCACTGCTGTAGTTCCATCCTCCACTTCCATGCCTGCCACATGTGGAATAACCTTTAAACTGTGCTCTGCTTGACTGCGTTTTGGGGGGTTCTTTTTTTCAAATATGGGAATTTTGCAAACGTATTACAGCTCGGCTGTGAAGGGGTGATGGTTGTGAAGTCTCTTTGTACACGTGTGTCTTTAAGTGTGGTCTAAGAACAGTAAGCCAGTGCACACCACCATCCTGAACCCACACATCCATCTGATCGGGGAAGAGGCTGCCTGCATCGCCTACATCCGCATCACGCAGTACATTGACACCAATGGGATGCCGCGCACCGCCCAGTCCGAGGAGTCCCGCGTCTGGCACCGCCGTGACGGCAAATGGCAGATCGTCCACTTCCACCGCTCTGGAGCACCATCCACCATCACCAAGTAAGCTAATCAGGTAAAGCTGAACAGAGGGAGACTGCAGTGGGCACTCAGGGAGGGCATAGCACAGTGCAGCATGACAGAAGGGTGGAGGAAGCTCCACCTGCAGAGGGACTCCACCTGCAGAGGAACTCCACCTGCAGAGGGACTCCACCTGCAGAGGGACTTTACCTGCAGAGGAACTCCACCTGCAGAGGGACTTCACCTGCAGTGGGACTTTACCTGCAGAGGAACTCCACCTGCAGAGGGACTTTACCTGCAGCATGCAAACGCACATCTCTAGTTCTGTGGTAGGCCTTGTTTTATAAAGCACTAATATTATTTATTCGTTTAGTGAAATTACTGACTATGATGCATGTGCCACAAAGGGAAATTATTAATCAGCCAATTAACTTCTATTTTTTAATAAAAAAATGCTGATATGTGCTCATATGTCAACAGAAAGTAAATTATCATTATATTTACATATATCCTGAAGCTTACCCATTTTGGGCAAATCAATAAATTGAGATCAACACAAAAGCAATATTTTACATAATATCATACAATAAATTACCAAATTTTTAATGACATAACATTACCTGTAAGATATGTTTTAACAAATAAATATAGATGAATATGTTTGATAATAATAAGATGGCCTTCACATCATGTCTTTACTGTCTCATATCTCATATTTCAGTTATATTCCCAACTCTCTTTTCAAAGAATACAGATTTTAATGAGCTTTTGATCATTCCTTAATCCCTGATCTCGTCACTGGTGTTTAGAACACAGTCTGGCTCTCACGTGTTTATTTCAGTGGTGCCTAGTCATCGCTTAAAGATATGATGTGCTTCTAAAATTATTTCCATAAACATCAGCCCTGTGCCATGCACACACTGTCCACTGGTCACCAATGATTTTGCTTCATGCAGAAAAGAAAGAAAGAAAGAAGGAAAGCATTTTTGCATGCTGAATCTAAATCCGTTTTCAGAATGTCTCCAGCAGCCATAGTTTATGTGTTCCAGTACGCTCACATGCCATTACGTGTAGTATGGAAAAGTACCAAGGAAAGTAAAGTCCAGCAGACTACTTATGAATAAATAGTAAATATTTATTATATGTGTTAATATGTGTTATATGTTAGTAAGTAACATATACTTAATATTATATATGTTAATATACTTAAGACTTAAATTTAATTGCCTTGTCACTTAAAACCTAAACATTCTAAACATTTGTATAGTAATTAAAAAAAAGAATGTATAGTACTGTTACATTGAATTGTGTAATAACATACTGTAATTGTAATTATAATATGTAACATACATATATTTTAGTATGTGAAACAAAAAGTTAAAGTGTTAAGGACATCCTCCATTTTCCTTAAAATAGTTGTGATGTAATGAACAAGGTTTGAGCATCAAAGCTATGTTGAACTGCCTGCACTGTGTCTTTTTGCTGAGTTCTGTTTCTCTCGCGCTGTGGTGTCCCTCAGCTGAGCCGTAAAGCCAGCGAGGTCGGACGCGAGATATGTCCTGGTGGCCACGCTGCTTGCTGATTGAATTGGCACCAGAGAGGGCTATACATCTGCCTGAACACCCACAAGTCTCTGCTTCCCCTACCCACTTCATCTCCATCCAGGCTTGAGATTCCTGCCTTTACCACACAGTCAGCACGAGACCTCATCTGATACACTTCACAACCATGTATGTACATATACTGGACTGATGGCCATTTCTGTCATTGTTTTCTGTGGTTTTGCTGGGTACACATTTATTTATTTATTTATTTATTTATTTAGCTTTGTTTTTTTGTTTTTTTTCCCAAGAAAAACTGGTAAAAAAGTGAGAATTTAAAATTAGAGTGTTTTTTGCTTGTGAAAAGGATTGTTGGTTAATGAAATGCAATGGGAGATCGAAAGCCATAAATAGAAACATTTGTGTTCTAGTTGACCATGCCATTTTTGATGTCCATTTCCAAACTCACATTGTAAAATAATAGCAGGTGATGTATGGAAGTGCATGAACAACGCTCACCTGTTTGGTTAGAACAAGAGCGAAGTTATCGTGTATGTTTTCTAACAACATTACTTTGTTGTATAGCATTTTATTCTGTGTTTGACTTATAAATACTCTTCTTATTAACTGTAAAAGCTAAGTATAAGTTTTTGTCTGTTTTGCCTCAGATGTAGATGGTTTTTAGATAGCTCCAGCAAGCCCTCAGTTCAACCTAAACCATGCTTATCTTAGACTCCAGTGGCAGACAGTGACTGAGTCCTACGCTGTTGGTTAAGTCATATGACCCCTCCCCATTAAACAACGCTGGCCCCTACACCCTAGACCCTACACCCTACACCCTACACCCTACCAACTACATCAAACTGAACACTCATTCATTCCCTTGACTGTATGTGCCCTGCTCAATGAACACACACACCTTCAACCTTACACATGCACTCAGACACATGCACACTTCACATCAATAACTAATAAACACTTCACATTAAGATCAGTGGTCATGAGTCCTTCACCGAGACACAGACAAAACAAGGTTTATAAATGAATAAACTGATTAAAATGGAAACATATAAGTGAATATAAATAAAATAATTCATGTGGATGTAACTGCAGAATATGTCATCCTGACCATATTACAATTACTACTTGAGCAGCTTGTGCTGAGTGAATGAGCTAATACCCGCTAACACTAGAGAACATTAAATCTAGCTAACACCCACTAATACTAGCAAACACTACAGAACATTAGCATTAGTCAACACTATCACACACTAAAGAACACTAACACCAGCTAATACTAGCGAACATGAGAGAACA